>NC_136261.1:370396934-370406934 GCF_964187855.1 Myxine glutinosa | reverse complement strand
CAATAATAACGAACCAACAATCCTCCCAGGCCTGCCCAACCTCATGATTGGTCCAATTTAGCAGAAATGCGTTCATAATATATAGACGGTCCTGAAGACATTCGTTACATCGGCCAGAGGGTTAGACCGGCTCGGAAATGCCGGGTCACCATGCTGAGAATATTTTTAAAATGACGGAATAACACGATAACACAGTAATTGTGATGGCAAATATACGCAAAGAAATGACGACCGCTCATCATCGACGAGCTAACGAAACTTAGTCGAAATGAAATTCCATTTCAATGCGACTATTAGAACCAACAGCCAACAGAACCCTTCATTGTGAGGTCACCAATGGGCGTGACTGCACGACTGTGTGACGTCACAGAACGACAGTTCCTTATCGCATTTGAAACATTGCTTCAAGATGGCGAGCACGTGTTTCTTTCTCGTTGCTTCGCTTCGCTGTTTCATACTGCACTTCAACCTCGGTTACCTGGTACTACTTCAACACGTGAGCTTTGAATGAGTGGGAAGATTTGCGTGTACGTTTTAACTGGTTTGAAGGTGCGGTTGTGCACAGGGACCTGCACAGCTGCTCGTTTCCACCTCGCTGGAGCTGAGTTACTCTGAACCGAATGGGCCTGTTTGTGTGTGTCCGTGTGTGTCAATGTGTGCGACGTTGGTTGTTATCTACACATGCGGCTTGCAGAGGTGCAACGGATTCCTGCCACGTCGCGATATATCCACGTGTGTGTGTGTGTGTGCATGTGCGTGCTTGCGCCATGTTCTTTGTGTACTTATGCTTGAGCGTTCTGATGTGGAATGTGATACAACCGAATGATCGTTGTGACCTCCTCAGTTCGTTAGGCTTTCAATGTTTTTGACAGACACCATCCTCAGGTGTGTAGAGAGAAGCTGAATAGGTCCTTCCATGGCATGGCTTTCCAAATGAACAAGAGACACAACGATAACATTGTAACAAAGTATATAACAATTAATACTAATAACATTAACACCAATAATAAGAGTAACATCAGTTGGCAATAATAACGAACCAACAATCCTCCCAGGCCTGCCCAACTTCATGATTGGTCCAATTTAGCAGAAATGCGTCCATAATATAGAGACGGTCCTGAAGACATTCGTTACATCGGCCAGAGGGTTAGACCGGCTCGGAAATGCCTGGTCACCATGTTGAGAATATTTTAAAAATGACGGAATAACACGATAACACAGTAATTGTGATGGCAAATATACGCAAAGAAATGACGACCGCTCATCATCGACGAGCTAACGAAACTTAGTCGAAATGAAATTCCATTTCAATGCGACTATTAGAACCAACAGCCAACAGAACCCTTCATTGTGAGGTCACCAATGGGCGTGACTGCACGACTGTGTGACGTCACAGAACGACAGTTCCTTATCGCATTTGAAACATTGCTTCAAGATGGCGAGCACGTGTTTCTTTCTCGTTGCTTCGCTTCGCTGTTTCATACTGCACTTCAACCTAGGTTACCTGGTACTACTTCAACACGTGAGCTTTGAATGAGTGGGAAGATTTGCGTGTACGTTTTAACTGGTTTGAAGGTGCGGTTGTGCACAGGGACCTGCACAGCTGCTCGTTTCCACCTCGCTGGAGCTGAGTTACTCTGAACCGAATGGGCCTGTTTGTGTGTGTCCGTGTGTGTCAATGTGTGCGACGTTGGTTGTTATCTACACATGCGGCTTGCAGAGGTGCAACGGATTCCTGCCACGTCGCGATATATCCACGTGTGTGTGTGTGTGCATGTGCGTGCTTGCGCCATGTTCTTTGTGTACTTATGCTTGAGCGTTCTGATGTGGAATGTGATACAACCGAATGATCGTTATGACCTCCTCAGTTCGTTAGGCTTTCAATGTTTTTGACAGACACCATCCTCAGGTGTGTAGAGAGAAGCTGAATAGGTCCTTCCATGGCATGGCTTTCCAAATGAACAAGAGACACAACGATAACATTGTAACAAAGTATATAACAATTAATACTAATAACATTAACACCAATAATAAGAGTAACATCAGTTGGCAATAATAACGAACCAACAATCCTCCCAGGCCTGCCCAACTTCATGATTGGTCCAATTTAGCAGAAATGCGTCCATAATATAGAGACGGTCCTGAAGACATTCGTTACATCGGCCAGAGGGTTAGACCGGCTCGGAAATGCCTGGTCACCATGTTGAGAATATTTTAAAAATGACGGAATAACACGATAACACAGCAATTGTGATGGCAAATATACGCAAAGAAATGACGACCGCTCATCATCGACGAGCTAACGAAACTTAGTCGAAATGAAATTCCATTTCAATGCGACTATTAGAACCGACAGCCAACAGAACCCTTCATTGTGAGGTCACCAATGGGCGTGACTGCACGACTGTGTGACGTCACAGAACGACAGTTCCTTATCGCATTTGAAACATTGCTTCAAGATGGCGAGCACGTGTTTCTTTCTCGTTGCTTCGCTTCGCTGTTTCATACTGCACTTCAACCTCGGTTACCTGGTACTACTTCAACACGTGAGCTTTGAACGAGTGGGAAGATTTGCGTGTACGTTTTAACTGGTTTGAAGGTGCGGTTGTGCACGGGGACCTGCACAGATGCTCGTTTCCACCTCGCTGGAGCTGAGTTACTCTGAACCGAATGGGCCTGTTTGTGTGTGTGTCCGTGTGTGTCAATGAGTGCGACGTTGGTTGTTATCTACACATGCGGCTTGCAGAGGTGCACCGGATTCCTGCCAGGTCGCGATATATCCACGTGTGTGTGTGTGTGTGTGTGTGTGTGTGTGTGTGTGTGTGTGTGTTTGTGTGTTTGCGTGCGTGAGCCATGTTCTTTGTGTACTTATGCTTGAGCGTTCTGATGTGGAATGTGATACAACCGAATGATCGTTGTGACACTCCTCAGTTCGTTAGGCTTTCAATGTTTTTGACAGACACCATCCTCAGGTGTGTAGAGAGAAGCTGAATCGGTCCTTCCATGGCATGGCTTTCCAAATGAACAAGAGACACAACGATAACATTGTAACAAAGTATATAACAATTAATACTAATAACATTAACACCAATAATAAGAGTAACATCATTTGGCAATAATAACGAACCAACAATCCTCCCAGGCCTGCCCAACCTCATGATTGGTCCAATTTAGCAGAAATGCGTACATAATATATAGACGGTCCTGAAGACATTCGTTCCATCTGCCAGAGGGTTAGACCGGCTCGGAAATGCCTGGTCACCATGCTGAGAATATTTTTAAAATGACGGAATAACACGATAACCCAGTAATTGTGATGGCAAATATATGCAAAGAAATGACGACCGCTCATCATCGACGAGCTAACGAAACTTAGTCGAAATGAAATTCCATTTCAATGCGACTATTAGAACCGACAGCCAACAGAACCCTTCATTGTGAGGTCACCAATGGGCGTGACTGCACGACTGTGTGACGTCACAGAACAACAGTTCCTTATCGCATTTGAAACATTGCTTCAAGATGGCGAGCACGTGTTTCTTTCTCGTTGCTTCGCTTCGCTGTTTCATACTGCACTTCAACCTCGGTTACCTGGTACTACTTCAACACGTGAGCTTTGAACGAGTGGGAAGATTTGCGTGTACGTTTTAACTGGTTTGAAGGTGCGGTTGTGCACGGGGACCTGCACAGCTGCTCGTTTCTACCTCGCTGGAGCTGAGTTACTCTGAACCGAATGGGCCTGTTTGTGTGTGTCCGTGTGTGTCAATGTGTGCGACGTTGGTTGTTATCTACACATGCGGCTTGCAGAGGTGCAATGGATTCCTGCCAGGTCGCGATATATCCACGTGTGTGTGTGTGTGTGTGTGTGTGTGTGTGTGTGTGTGTGTGTGTGTGTGTGTGTGTGTGTGTGTGTGAGTGCGCCATGTTCTTTATGTACTTATGCTTGAGCGTTCTGATGTGGAATGTGATACAACCGAATGATCGTTGTGACCTCCTCAGTTCGTTAGGCTTTCAATGTTTTTGACAGACACCATCCTCAGGTGTGTAGAGAGAAGCTGAATAGGTCCTTCCATGGCATGGCTTTCCAAATGAATAAGAGACACAACGATAACATTGTACCAAAGTATATAACAATTTATACAAATAACATTAACACCAATTATAAGAGTAACATCATTTGGCAATAATAACGAACCAACAATCCTCCCAGGCCTGCCCAACCTCATGATTGGTCCAATTTAGCAGAAATGCGTACATAATATATAGACGGTCCTGAAGACATTCGTCACATCGGCCAGAGGGTTAGACTGGCTCGGAAATGCCTGGTCACCATGCTGAGAATATTTTTAAAATGACGGAATAACACGAGATAACACAGTAATTGTGATGGCAAATATACGCAAAGAAATGACGACCGCTCATCATCGACGAGCTAACGAAACTTAGTCGAAATGAAATTCCATTTCAATGCGACTATTAGCACCGACAACCAACAGAACCCTTCATTGTGAGGTCACCAATGGGCGTGACTGCACGACTGTGTGACGTCACAGAACGACAGTTCCTTATCGCATTTGAAACATTGCTTCAAGATGGCGAGCACGTGTTTCTTTCTCGTTGCTTCGCTTCACTGTTTCATACTGCACTTCAACCTCGGTTACCTGGTACTACTTCAACACGTGAGCTTTGAACGAGTGGGAAGATTTGCGTGTACGTTTTAACTGTGTTTTGAAGGTGCGGTTGTGCACGGGGACCTGCACAGCTGCTCGTTTCCACCTCGCTGGAGCTGAGTTACTCTGAACCGAATGGGCCTGTTTGTGTGTGTCCGTGTGTGTCAATGTGTGCGACGTTGGTTGTTAACTTATCTACACATGCGGCTTGCAGAGGTGCAACGGATTCCTGCCAGGTCGCGATATATCCACGTGTGTGTGTGTGTGTGTGTGTGTGTGTGTGTGTGTGTTTGTGTGTGTGTGTGTGTGTGTGTGTGTGTGTTTGTGTGTGTGTGTGTTTGTGTGTTTGCGTGCGTGCGCCATGTTCTTTGTGTGCTTATGCATGAGCGTTCTGATGTGGAATGTGATACAACCGAATGATCGTTGTGACACTCCTCAGTTCGTTAGGCTTTCAATGTTTTTGACAGACACCATTCTTAGGTGTGTAGAGAGAAGCTGAATAGGTCCTTCCATGGCATGGCTTTCCAAATGAACAAGAGACACAACGATAACATTGTAACAAAGTATATAACAATTAATACAAATAACATTAACACCAATAATAAGAGTAACATCATTTGGCAATAATAACGAACCAACAATCCTCCCAGGCCTGCCCAACCTCATGATTGGTCCAATTTAGCAGAAATGCGTTCATAATATATAGACGGTCCTGAAGACATTCGTTACATCGGCCAGAGGGTTAGACCGGCTCGGAAATGCCGGGTCACCATGCTGAGAATATTTTTAAAATGACGGAATAACACGATAACACAGTAATTGTGATGGCAAATATACGCAAAGAAATGACGACCGCTCATCATCGACGAGCTAACGAAACTTAGTCGAAATGAAATTCCATTTCAATGCGACTATTAGAACCAACAGCCAACAGAACCCTTCATTGTGAGGTCACCAATGGGCGTGACTGCACGACTGTGTGACGTCACAGAACGACAGTTCCTTATCGCATTTTAAACATTGCTTCAAGATGGCGAGCACGTGTTTCTTTCTCGTTGCTTCGCTTCGCTGTTTCATACTGCACTTCAACCTCGGTTACCTGGTACTACTTCAACACGTGAGCTTTGAATGAGTGGGAAGATTTGCGTGTACGTTTTAACTGGTTTGAAGGTGCGGTTGTGCACAGGGACCTGCACAGCTGCTCGTTTCCACCTCGCTGGAGCTGAGTTACTCTGAACCGAATGGGCCTGTTTGTGTGTGTCCGTGTGTGTCAATGTGTGCGACGTTGGTTGTTATCTACACATGCGGCTTGCAGAGGTGCAACGGATTCCTGCCACGTCGCGATATATCCACGTGTGTGTGTGTGTGTGCATGTGCGTGCTTGCGCCATGTTCTTTGTGTACTTATGCTTGAGCGTTCTGATGTGGAATGTGATACAACCGAATGATCGTTGTGACCTCCTCAGTTCGTTAGGCTTTCAATGTTTTTGACAGACACCATCCTCAGGTGTGTAGAGAGAAGCTGAATAGGTCCTTCCATGGCATGGCTTTCCAAATGAACAAGAGACACAACGATAACATTGTAACAAAGTATATAACAATTAATACTAATAACATTAACACCAATAATAAGAGTAACATCAGTTGGCAATAATAACGAACCAACAATCCTCCCAGGCCTGCCCAACTTCATGATTGGTCCAATTTAGCAGAAATGCGTCCATAATATAGAGACGGTCCTGAAGACATTCGTTACATCGGCCAGAGGGTTAGACCGGCTCGGAAATGCCTGGTCACCATGTTGAGAATATTTTAAAAATGACGGAATAACACGATAACACAGTAATTGTGATGGCAAATATACACAAAGAAATGACGACCGCTCATCATCGACGAGCTAACGAAACTTAGTCGAAATGAAATTCCATTTCAATGCGACTATTAGAACCGACAGCCAACAGAACCCTTCATTGTGAGGTCACCAATGGGCGTGACAGCACGACTGTGTGACGTCACAGAACGACAGTTCCTTATCGCATTTGAAACATTGCTTCAAGATGGCGAGCACGTGTTTCTTTCTCGTTGCTTCGCTTCGCTGTTTCACACTGCACTTCAACCTCGGTTACCTGGTACTACTTCAACACGTGAGCTTTGAACGAGTGGGAAGATTTGCGTGTACGTTTTAACTGGTTTGAAGGTGCGGTTGTGCACGGGGACCTGCACAGATGCTCGTTTCCACCTCGCTGGAGCTGAGTTACTCTGAACCGAATGGGCCTGTTTGTGTGTGTGTCCGTGTGTGTCAATGAGTGCGACGTTGGTTGTTATCTACACATGCGGCTTGCAGAGGTGCACCGGATTCCTGCCAGGTCGCGATATATCCACGTGTGTGTGTGTGTGTGTGTGTGTGTGTGTGTGTTTGTGTGTTTGCGTGCGTGAGCCATGTTCTTTGTGTACTTATGCTTGAGCGTTCTGATGTGGAATGTGATACAACCGAATGATCGTTGTGACACTCCTCAGTTCGTTAGGCTTTCAATGTTTTTGACAGACACCATCCTCAGGTGTGTAGATAGAAGCTGAATCGGTCCTTCCATGGCATGGCTTTCCAAATGAACAAGAGACACAACGATAACATTGTAACAAAGTATATAACAATTAATACTAATAACATTAACACCAATAATAAGAGTAACATCATTTGGCAATAATAACGAACCAACAATCCTCCCAGGCCTGCCCAACCTCATGATTGGTCCAATTTAGCAGAAATGCGTACATAATATATAGACGGTCCTGAAGACATTCGTTCCATCGGCCAGAGGGTTAGACCGGCTCGGAAATGCCTGGTCACCATGCTGAGAATATTTTTAAAATGACGGAATAACACGATAACACAGTAATTGTGATGGCAAATATACGCAAAGAAATGACGACCGCTCATCATCGACGAGCTAACGAAACTTAGTCGAAATGAAATTCCATTTCAATGCGACTATTAGCACCGACAGCCAACAGAACCCTTCATTGTGAGGTCACCAATGGGCGTGACTGCACGACTGTGGACGTCACAGAACGACAGTTCCTTATCGCATTTGAAACATTGCTTCAAGATGGCGAGCACGTGTTTCTTTCTCGTTGCTTCGCTTCACTGTTTCATACTGCACTTCAACCTTGGTTACCTGGTACTACTTCAACACGTGAGCTTTGAACGAGTGGGAAGATTTGCGTGTACGTTTTAACTGTGTTTTGAAGGTGCGGTTGTGCACGGGGACCTGCACAGCTGCTCGTTTCCACCTCGCTGGAGCTGAGTTACTCTGAACCGAATGGGCCTGTTTGTGTGTGTCCGTGTGTGTCAATGTGTGCGACGTTGGTTGTTATCTACACATGCGGCTTGCAGAGGTGCAACGGATTCCTGCCAGGTCGCGATATATCCACGTGTGTGTGTGTGTGTGCGTGTGCGTGCTTGCGCCATGTTCTTTGTGTACTTATGCTTGAGCGTTCTGATGTGGAATGTGATACAACCGAATGATCGTTGTGACCTCCTCAGTTCGTTAGGCTTTCAATGTTTTTGACAGACACCATCCTCAGGTGTGTAGAGAGAAGCTGAATAGGTCCTTCCATGGCATGGCTTTCCAAATGAACAAGAGACACAACGATAACATTGTAACAAAGTATATAACAATTAATACTAATAACATTAACACCAATAATAAGAGTAACATCATTTGGCAATAATAACGAACCAACAATCCTCCCAGGCCTGCCCAACTTCATGATTGGTCCAATTTAGCAGAAATGCGTCCATAATATAGAGACGGTCCTGAAGACATTCGTTACATCGGCCAGAGGGTTAGACCGGCTCGGAAATGCCTGGTCACCATGCTGAGAATATTTTAAAAATGACGGAATAACACGATAACACAGTAATTGTGATGGCAAATATACGCAAAGAAATGACGACCGCTCATCATCGACGAGCTAACGAAACTTAGTCGAAATGAAATTCCATTTCAATGCGACGATTCGAACCGACAGCCAACAGAACCCTTCATTGTGAGGTCACCAATGGGCGTGACTGCACGACTGTGTGACGTCACAGAACGACAGGTCCTTATCGCATTTGAAACATTGCTTCAAGATGGCGAGCACGTGTTTCTTTCTCGTTGCTTCGCTTCGCTGTTTCATACTGCACTTCAACCTCGGTTACCTGGTACTACTTCAACACGTGAGCTTTGAACGAGTGGGAAGATTTGCGTGTACGTTTTACCTGGTTTGAAGGTGCGGTTCGACAACCTTCCATGTGCACGGGGACATGCACAGCTGCTCGTTTCCACCTCGCTGGAGCTGAGTGACTCTGAACCGAATGGGCCTGTTTGTGTGTGTCCGTGTGTGTCAATGTGTGCGACGTTGGTTGTTATCTACACATGCGGCTTGCAGAGGTGCAAAGGATTCCTGCCAGGTCGCGATATATCCACGTGTGTGTATGTGCGTGTGCGTGCGTTCGCCATGTTCTTTGTGTACTTATGCTTGAGCGTTCTGATGTGGAATGTGATACAACCGAATGATCGTTGTGACCTCCTCAGTTCGTTTGGCTTTCAATGTTTTTGACAGACACAATCATCAGGTGTGTAGAGAGAAGCTGAATAGGTCCTTCCATGGCATGGCTTTCCAAATGAACAAGAGACACAACGATAACATTGTAACAAAGTATATAACAATTAATACTAATAACATTAACACCAATTATAAGAGTAACATCATTTGGCAATAATAACGAACCAACAATCCTCCCAGGCCTGCCCAACCTCATGATTGGTCCAATTTAGCAGAAATGCGTACATAATGTATAGTCGGTCCTGAAGACATTCGTTACATCGGCCAGAGGGTTAGACCGGCTCGGAAATGCCTGGTCACCATGCTGAGAATATTTTTAAAATGACGGAATAACACGATAACACAGTAATTGTGATGGCAAATATACGCAAAGAAATGACGACCGCTCATCATCGACGAGCTAACGAAACTTAGTCGAAATGAAATTCCATTTCAATGCGACTATTAGAACCGACAGCCAACAGAGCCCTTCATTGTGAGGTCACCAATGGGCGTGACTGCACGACTGTGTGACGTCACAGAACGACAGTTCCTTATCGCATTTGAAACATTGCTTCAAGATGGCGAGCACGTGTTTCTTTCTCGTTGCTTCGGTTCACTGTTTCATACTGCACTTCAACCTCGGTTACCTGGTACTACTTCAACACGTGAGCTTTGAACGAGTGGGAAGATTTGCGTGTACGTTTTAACTGTGTTTTGAAGGTGCGGTTGTGCACGGGG
>NC_136261.1:370261934-370394434 GCF_964187855.1 Myxine glutinosa | reverse complement strand
TTGACAGACACCATCCTCAGGTGTGTAGAGAGAAGCTGAATAGGTCCTTCCATGGCATGGCTTTCCAAATGAACAAGAGACACAACGATAACATTGTAACAAAGTATATAACAATTAATACTAATAACATTAACACCAATAATAAGAGTAACATCAGTTGGCAATAATAACGAACCAACAATCCTCCCAGGCCTGCCCAACTTCATGATTGGTCCAATTTAGCAGAAATGCGTCCATAATATAGAGACGGTCCTGAAGACATTCGTTACATCGGCCAGAGGGTTAGACCGGCTCGGAAATGCCTGGTCACCATGTTGAGAATATTTTAAAAATGACGGAATAACACGATAACACAGTAATTGTGATGGCAAATATACGCAAAGAAATGACGACCGCTCATCATCGACGAGCTAACGAAACTTAGTCGAAATGAAATTCCATTTCAATGCGACTATTAGAACCGACAGCCAACAGAACCCTTCATTGTGAGGTCACCAATGGGCGTGACAGCACGACTGTGTGACGTCACAGAACGACAGTTCCTTATCGCATTTGAAACATTGCTTCAAGATGGCGAGCACGTGTTTCTTTCTCGTTGCTTCGCTTCGCTGTTTCACACTGCACTTCAACCTCGGTTACCTGGTACTACTTCAACACGTGAGCTTTGAACGAGTGGGAAGATTTGCGTGTACGTTTTAACTGGTTTGAAGGTGCGGTTGTGCACGGGGACCTGCACAGATGCTCGTTTCCACCTCGCTGGAGCTGAGTTACTCTGAACCGAATGGGCCTGTTTGTGTGTGTGTCCGTGTGTGTCAATGAGTGCGACGTTGGTTGTTATCTACACATGCGGCTTGCAGAGGTGCACCGGATTCCTGCCAGGTCGCGATATATCCACGTGTGTGTGTGTGTGTGTGTGTGTGTGTGTGTGTGTTTGTGTGTTTGCGTGCGTGAGCCATGTTCTTTGTGTACTTATGCTTGAGCGTTCTGATGTGGAATGTGATACAACCGAATGATCGTTGTGACACTCCTCAGTTCGTTAGGCTTTCAATGTTTTTGACAGACACCATCCTCAGGTGTGTAGATAGAAGCTGAATCGGTCCTTCCATGGCATGGCTTTCCAAATGAACAAGAGACACAACGATAACATTGTAACAAAGTATATAACAATTAATACTAATAACATTAACACCAATAATAAGAGTAACATCATTTGGCAATAATAACGAACCAACAATCCTCCCAGGCCTGCCCAACCTCATGATTGGTCCAATTTAGCAGAAATGCGTACATAATATATAGACGGTCCTGAAGACATTCGTTCCATCGGCCAGAGGGTTAGACCGGCTCGGAAATGCCTGGTCACCATGCTGAGAATATTTTTAAAATGACGGAATAACACGATAACACAGTAATTGTGATGGCAAATATACGCAAAGAAATGACGACCGCTCATCATCGACGAGCTAACGAAACTTAGTCGAAATGAAATCCCATTTCAATGCGACTATTAGCACCGACAGCCAACAGAACCCTTCATTGTGAGGTCACCAATGGGCGTGACTGCACGACTGTGGACGTCACAGAACGACAGTTCCTTATCGCATTTGAAACATTGCTTCAAGATGGCGAGCACGTGTTTCTTTCTCGTTGCTTCGCTTCACTGTTTCATACTGCACTTCAACCTTGGTTACCTGGTACTACTTCAACACGTGAGCTTTGAACGAGTGGGAAGATTTGCGTGTACGTTTTAACTGTGTTTTGAAGGTGCGGTTGTGCACGGGGACCTGCACAGCTGCTCGTTTCCACCTCGCTGGAGCTGAGTTACTCTGAACCGAATGGGCCTGTTTGTGTGTGTCCGTGTGTGTCAATGTGTGCGACGTTGGTTGTTATCTACACATGCGGCTTGCAGAGGTGCAACGGATTCCTGCCAGGTCGCGATATATCCACGTGTGTGTGTGTGTGTGCGTGTGCGTGCTTGCGCCATGTTCTTTGTGTACTTATGCTTGAGCGTTCTGATGTGGAATGTGATACAACCGAATGATCGTTGTGACCTCCTCAGTTCGTTAGGCTTTCAATGTTTTTGACAGACACCATCCTCAGGTGTGTAGAGAGAAGCTGAATAGGTCCTTCCATGGCATGGCTTTCCAAATGAACAAGAGACACAACGATAACATTGTAACAAAGTATATAACAATTAATACTAATAACATTAACACCAATAATAAGAGTAACATCATTTGGCAATAATAACGAACCAACAATCCTCCCAGGCCTGCCCAACTTCATGATTGGTCCAATTTAGCAGAAATGCGTCCATAATATAGAGACGGTCCTGAAGACATTCGTTACATCGGCCAGAGGGTTAGACCGGCTCGGAAATGCCTGGTCACCATGCTGAGAATATTTTAAAAATGACGGAATAACACGATAACACAGTAATTGTGATGGCAAATATACGCAAAGAAATGACGACCGCTCATCATCGACGAGCTAACGAAACTTAGTCGAAATGAAATTCCATTTCAATGCGACGATTAGAACCGACAGCCAACAGAACCCTTCATTGTGAGGTCACCAATGGGCGTGACTGCACGACTGTGTGACGTCACAGAACGACAGGTCCTTATCGCATTTGAAACATTGCTTCAAGATGGCGAGCACGTGTTTCTTTCTCGTTGCTTCGCTTCGCTGTTTCATACTGCACTTCAACCTCGGTTACCTGGTACTACTTCAACACGTGAGCTTTGAACGAGTGGGAAGATTTGCGTGTACGTTTTACCTGGTTTGAAGGTGCGGTTCGACAACCTTCCATGTGCACGGGGACATGCACAGCTGCTCGTTTCCACCTCGCTGGAGCTGAGTGACTCTGAACCGAATGGGCCTGTTTGTGTGTGTCCGTGTGTGTCAATGTGTGCGACGTTGGTTGTTATCTACACATGCGGCTTGCAGAGGTGCAAAGGATTCCTGCCAGGTCGCGATATATCCACGTGTGTGTATGTGCGTGTGCGTGCGTTCGCCATGTTCTTTGTGTACTTATGCTTGAGCGTTCTGATGTGGAATGTGATACAACCGAATGATCGTTGTGACCTCCTCAGTTCGTTTGGCTTTCAATGTTTTTGACAGACACAATCATCAGGTGTGTAGAGAGAAGCTGAATAGGTCCTTCCATGGCATGGCTTTCCAAATGAACAAGAGACACAACGATAACATTGTAACAAAGTATATAACAATTAATACTAATAACATTAACACCAATTATAAGAGTAACATCATTTGGCAATAATAACGAACCAACAATCCTCCCAGGCCTGCCCAACCTCATGATTGGTCCAATTTAGCAGAAATGCGTACATAATGTATAGTCGGTCCTGAAGACATTCGTTACATCGCCAGAGGGTTAGACCGGCTCGGAAATGCCTGGTCACCATGCTGAGAATATTTTTAAAATGACGGAATAACACGATAACACAGTAATTGTGATGGCAAATATACGCAAAGAAATGACGACCGCTCATCATCGACGAGCTAACGAAACTTAGTCGAAATGAAATTCCATTTCAATGCGACTATTAGAACCGACAGCCAACAGAACCCTTCATTGTGAGGTCACCAATGGGCGTGACTGCACGACTGTGTGACGTCACAGAACGACAGTTCCTTATCGCATTTGAAACATTGCTTCAAGATGGCGAGCACGTGTTTCTTTCTCGTTGCTTCGGTTCACTGTTTCATACTGCACTTCAACCTCGGTTACCTGGTACTACTTCAACACGTGAGCTTTGAACGAGTGGGAAGATTTGCGTGTACGTTTTAACTGTGTTTTGAAGGTGCGGTTGTGCACGGGGACCTGCACAGCTGCTCGTTTCCACCTCGCTGGAGCTGAGTTACTCTGAACCGAATGGGCCTGTTTGTGTGTGTCCGTGTGTGTCAATGTGTGCGACGTTGGTTGTTATCTACACATGCGGCTTGCAGAGGTGCAACGGATTCCTGCAAGGTCGCGATATATCCATGTGTGTGTGTGTGTGTGTGTGTGTGTGTGTGTGTGTGTGTGTGTGTGTGTGTGTGTGTGCGTGCGTGAGCCATGTTCTTTGTGTACTTATGCTTGAGCGTTCTGATGTGGAATGTGATACAACCGAATGATCGTTGTGACACTCCTCAGTTCGTTAGGCTTTCAATGTTTTTGACAGACACCATCCTCAGGTGTGTAGATAGAAGCTGAATCGGTCCTTCCATGGCATGGCTTTCCAAATGAACAAGAGACACAACGATAACATTGTAACAAAGTATATAACAATTAATACTAATAACATTAACACCAATAATAAGAGTAACATCATTTGGCAATAATAACGAACCAACAATCCTCCCAGGCCTGCCCAACTTCATGATTGGTCCAATTTAGCAGAAATGCGTACATAATATATAGACGGTCCTGAAGACATTCGTTCCATCGGCCAGAGGGTTAGACCGGCTCGGAAATGCCTGGTCACCATGCTGATAATATTTTTAAAATGACGGAATAACAGGATAACCCAGTAATTGTGATGGCAAATATACGCAAAGAAATGACGACCGCTCATCATCGACGAGCTAACGAAACTTAGTCGAAATGAAATTCCATTTCAATGCGACTATTAGAACCGACAGCCAACAGAACCCTTCATTGTGAGGTCACCAATGGGCGTGACTGCACGACTGTGTGACGTCACAGAACAACAGTTCCTTATCGCATTTGAAACATTGCTTCAAGATGGCGAGCACGTGTTTCTTTCTCGTTGCTTCGCTTCGCTGTTTCATACTGCACTTCAACCTCGGTTACCTGGTACTACTTCAACACGTGAGCTTTGAACGAGTGGGAAGATTTGCGTGTACGTTTTAACTGGTTTGAAGGTGCGGTTGTGCACGGGGACCTGCACAGGTGCTCGTTTCTACCTCGCTGGAGCTGAGTTACTCTGAACCGAATGGGCCTGTTTGTGTGTGTCCGTGTGTGTCAATGTGTGCGACGTTGGTTGTTATCTACACATGCGGCTTGCAGAGGTGCAACGGATTCCTGCCAGGTCGCGATATATCCACGTGTGTGTGTGTGTGTGTGTGTGTGTGTGTGTGTGTGTGTGTGTGTGTGTGTGTGTGTGTGTGTGAGTGCGCCATGTTCTTTATGTACTTATGCTTGAGCGTTCTGATGTGGAATGTGATACAACCGAATGATCGTTGTGACCTCCTCAGTTCGTTAGGCTTTCAATGTTTTTGACAGACACCATCCTCAGGTGTGTAGAGAGAAGCTGAATAGGTCCTTCCATGGCATGGCTTTCCAAATGAACAAGAGACACAACGATAACATTGTACCAAAGTATATAACAATTTATACAAATAACATTAACACCAATTATAAGAGTAACATCATTTGGCAATAATAACGAACCAACAATCCTCCCAGGCCTGCCCAACCTCATGATTGGTCCAATTTAGCAGAAATGCGTACATAATATATAGACGGTCCTGAAGACATTCGTTACATCGGCCAGAGGGTTAGACCGGCTCGGAAATGCCTGGTCACCATGCTGAGAATATTTTTAAAATGACGGAATAACACGATAACACAGTAATTGTGATGGCAAATATACGCAAAGAAATGACGACCGCTCATCATCGACGAGCTAACGAAACTTAGTCGAAATGAAATTCCATTTCAATGCGACTATTAGCACCGACAGCCAACAGAACCCTTCATTGTGAGGTCACCAATGGGCGTGACTGCACGACTGTGGACGTCACAGAACGACAGTTCCTTATCGCATTTGAAACATTGCTTCAAGATGGCGAGCACGTGTTTCTTTCTCGTTGCTTCGCTTCACTGTGTCATACTGCACTTCAACCTTGGTTACCTGGTACTACTTCAACACGTGAGCTTTGAACGAGTGGGAAGATTTGCGTGTACGTTTTAACTGTGTTTTGAAGGTGCGGTTGTGCACGGGGACCTGCACAGCTGCTCGTTTCCACCTCGCTGGAGCTGAGTTACTCTGAACCGAATGGGCCTGTTTGTGTGTGTCCGTGTGTGTCAATGTGTGCGACGTTGGTTGTTATCTACACATGCGGCTTGCAGAGGTGCAACGGATTCCTGCAAGGTCGCGATATATCCATGTGTGTGTGTGTGTGTGTATGTGTGTGTGTGTGTGTGTGTGTGTGTGTGTGTGTGTGTGTGTGTGTGTGTGTGTGTGTGTGTGCGTGCGCCATGTTCTTTGTGTGCTTATGCATGAGCGTTCTGATGTGGAATGTGATACAACCGAATGATCGTTGTGACACTCCTCAGTTCGTTAGGCTTTCAATGTTTTTGACAGACACCATTCTTAGGTGTGTAGAGAGAAGCTGAATAGGTCCTTCCATGGCATGGCTTTCCAAATGAACAAGAGACACAACGATAACATTGTAACAAAGTATATAACAATTAATACAAATAACATTAACACCAATAATAAGAGTAACATCATTTGGCAATAATAACGAACCAACAATCCTCCCAGGCCTGCCCAACCTCATGATTGGTCCAATTTAGCAGAAATGCGTTCATAATATATAGACGGTCCTGAAGACATTCGTTACATCGGCCAGAGGGTTAGACCGGCTCGGAAATGCCGGGTCACCATGCTGAGAATATTTTTAAAATGACGGAATAACACGATAACACAGTAATTGTGATGGCAAATATACGCAAAGAAATGACGACCGCTCATCATCGACGAGCTAACGAAACTTAGTCGAAATGAAATTCCATTTCAATGCGACTATTAGAACCAACAGCCAACAGAACCCTTCATTGTGAGGTCACCAATGGGCGTGACTGCACGACTGTGTGACGTCACAGAACGACAGTTCCTCATCGCATTTGAAACATTGCTTCAAGATGGCGAGCACGTGTTTCTTTCTCGTTGCTTCGCTTCGCTGTTTCATACTGCACTTCAACCTCGGTTACCTGGTACTACTTCAACACGTGAGCTTTGAATGAGTGGGAAGATTTGCGTGTACGTTTTAACTGGTTTGAAGGTGCGGTTGTGCACAGGGACCTGCACAGCTGCTCGTTTCCACCTCGCTGGAGCTGAGTTACTCTGAACCGAATGGGCCTGTTTGTGTGTGTCCGTGTGTGTCAATGTGTGCGACGTTGGTTGTTATCTACACATGCGGCTTGCAGAGGTGCAACGGATTCCTGCCACGTCGCGATATATCCACGTGTGTGTGTGTGTGCATGTGCGTGCTTGCGCCATGTTATTTGTGTACTTATGCTTGAGCGTTCTGATGTGGAATGTGATACAACCGAATGATCGTTGTGACCTCCTCAGTTCGTTAGGCTTTCAATGTTTTTGACAGACACCATCCTCAGGTGTGTAGAGAGAAGCTGAATAGGTCCTTCCATGGCATGGCTTTCCAAATGAACAAGAGACACAACGATAACATTGTAACAAAGTATATAACAATTAATACTAATAACATTAACACCAATAATAAGAGTAACATCAGTTGGCAATAATAACGAACCAACAATCCTCCCAGGCCTGCCCAACTTCATGATTGGTCCAATTTAGCAGAAATGCGTCCATAATATAGAGACGGTCCTGAAGACATTCGTTACATCGGCCAGAGGGTTAGACCGGTTCGGAAATGCCTGGTCACCATGTTGAGAATATTTTAAAAATGACGGAATAACACGATAACACAGTAATTGTGATGGCAAATATACGCAAAGAAATGACGACCGCTCATCATCGACGAGCTAACGAAACTTAGTCGAAATGAAATTCCATTTCAATGCGACTATTAGAACCGACAGCCAACAGAACCCTTCATTGTGAGGTCACCAATGGGCGTGACTGCACGACTGTGTGACGTCACAGAACGACAGTTCCTTATCGCATTTGAAACATTGCTTCAAGATGGCGAGCACGTGTTTCTTTCTCGTTGCTTCGCTTCGCTGTTTCATACTGCACTTCAACCTCGGTTACCTGGTACTACTTCAACACGTGAGCTTTGAACGAGTGGGAAGATTTGCGTGTACGTTTTAACTGGTTTGAAGGTGCGGTTGTGCACGGGGACCTGCACAGATGCTCGTTTCCACCTCGCTGGAGCTGAGTTACTCTGAACCGAATGGGCCTGTTTGTGTGTGTGTCCGTGTGTGTCAATGAGTGCGACGTTGGTTGTTATCTACACATGCGGCTTGCAGAGGTGCACCGGATTCCTGCCAGGTCGCGATATATCCACGTGTGTGTGTGTGTGTGTGTGTGTGTGTGTGTGTGTGTGTGTTTGTGTGTTTGCGTGCGTGAGCCATGTTCTTTGTGTACTTATGCTTGAGCGTTCTGATGTGGAATGTGATACAACCGAATGATCGTTGTGACACTCCTCAGTTCGTTAGGCTTTCAATGTTTTTGACAGACACCATCCTCAGGTGTGTAGAGAGAAGCTGAATCGGTCCTTCCATGGCATGGCTTTCCAAATGAGCAAGAGACACAACGATAACATTGTAACAAAGTATATAACAATTAATACTAATAACATTAACACCAATAATAAGAGTAACATCATTTGGCAATAATAACGAACCAACAATCCTCCCAGGCCTGCCCAACCTCATGATTGGTCCAATTTAGCAGAAATGCGTACATAATATATAGACGGTCCTGAAGACATTCGTTCCATCTGCCAGAGGGTTAGACCGGCTCGGAAATGCCTGGTCACCATGCTGAGAATATTTTTAAAATGACGGAATAACACGATAACCCAGTAATTGTGATGGCAAATATATGCAAAGAAATGACGACCGCTCATCATCGACGAGCTAACGAAACTTAGTCGAAATGAAATTCCATTTCAATGCGACTATTAGAACCGACAGCCAACAGAACCCTTCATTGTGAGGTCACCAATGGGCGTGACTGCACGACTGTGTGACGTCACAGAACAACAGTTCCTTATCGCATTTGAAACATTGCTTCAAGATGGCGAGCACGTGTTTCTTTCTCGTTGCTTCGCTTCGCTGTTTCATACTGCACTTCAACCTCGGTTACCTGGTACTACTTCAACACGTGAGCTTTGAACGAGTGGGAAGATTTGCGTGTACGTTTTAACTGGTTTGAAGGTGCGGTTGTGCACGGGGACCTGCACAGCTGCTCGTTTCTACCTCGCTGGAGCTGAGTTACTCTGAACCGAATGGGCCTGTTTGTGTGTGTCCGTGTGTGTCAATGTGTGCGACGTTGGTTGTTATCTACACATGCGGCTTGCAGAGGTGGAACGGATTCCTGCCAGGTCGCGATATATCCACGTGTGTGTGTGTGTGTGTGTGTGTGTGTGTGTGTGTGTGTGTGTGTGTGTGTGTGTGTGAGTGCGCCATGTTCTTTATGTATTTATGCTTGAGCGTTCTGATGTGGAATGTGATACAACCGAATGATCGTTGTGACCTCCTCAGTTCGTTAGGCTTTCGATGTTTTTGACAGACACCATCCTCAGGTGTGTAGAGAGAAGCTGAATAGGTCCTTCCATGGCATGGCTTTCCAAATGAATAAGAGACACAACGATAACATTGTACCAAAGTATATAACAATTTATACAAATAACATTAACACCAATTATAAGAGTAACATCATTTGGCAATAATAACGAACCAACAATCCTCCCAGGCCTGCCCAACCTCATGATTGGTCCAATTTAGCAGAAATGCGTACATAATATATAGACGGTCCTGAAGACATTCGTTACATCGGCCAGAGGGTTAGACCGGCTCGGAAATGCCTGGTCACCATGCTGAGAATATTTGTAAAATGACGGAATAACACGATAACACAGTAATTGTGATGGCAAATATACGCAAAGAAATGACGACCGCTCATCATCGACGAGCTAACGAAACTTAGTCGAAATGAAATTCCATTTCAATGCGACTATTAGCACCGACAGCCAACAGAACCCTTCATTGTGAGGTCACCAATGGGCGTGACTGCACGACTGTGTGACGTCACAGAACGACAGTTCCTTATCGCATTTGAAACATTGCTTCAAGATGGTGAGCACGTGTTTCTTTCTCGTTGCTTCGCTTCACTGTTTCATACTGCACTTCAACCTCGGTTACCTGGTACTACTTCAACACGTGAGCTTTGAACGAGTGGGAAGATTTGCGTGTACGTTTTAACTGTGTTTTGAAGGTGCGGTTGTGCACGGGGACCTGCACAGCTGCTCGTTTCCACCTCGCTGGAGCTGAGTTACTCTGAACCGAATGGGCCTGTTTGTGTGTGTCCGTGTGTGTCAATGTGTGCGACGTTGGTTGTTAACTTATCTACACATGCGGCTTGCAGAGGTGCAACGGATTCCTGCCAGGTCGCGATATATCCACGTGTGTGTGTGTGTGTGTGTGTGTGTTTGTGTGTGTGTGTGTGTGTGTGTGTGTGTTTGTGTGTGTGTGTGTTTGTGTGTTTGCGTGCGTGCGCCATGTTCTTTATGTACTTATGCTTGAGCGTTCTGATGTGGAATGTGATTCAACCGAATGATCGTTGTGACCTCCTCAGTTCGTTAGGCTTTCAATGTTTTTGACAGACACCATCCTCAGGTGTGTAGAGAGAAGCTGAATAGGTCCTTCCATGGCATGGCTTTCCAAATGGACAAGAGACACAACGATAACATTGTAACAAAGTATATAACAATTAATACAAATAACATTAACACCAATTATAAGAGTAACATCATTTGGCAATAATAACGACCCACACAATCCTCCCAGGCCTGCCCAACCTCATGATTGGTCCAATTTAGCAGAAATGCGTACATAATATATAGTCGGTCCTGAAGACATTCGTTACATCGGCCAGAGGGTTAGACCGGCTCGGAAATGCCTGGTCACCATGCTGAGAATATTTTTAAAATGACGGAATAACACGATAACACAGTAATTGTGATGGCAAATATACGCAAAGAAATGACGACCGCTCATCATCGACGAGCTAACGAAACTTAGTCGAAATGAAATTCCATTTCAATGCGACTATTAGAACCGACAGCCAACAGAACCCTTCATTGTGAGGTCACCAATGGGCGTGACTGCACGACTGTGTGACGTCACAGAACGACAGTTCCTTATCGCATTTGAAACATTGCTTCAAGATGGCGAGCACGTGTTTCTTTCTCGTTGCTTCGCTTCACTGTTTCATACTGCACTTCAACCTCGGTTACCTGGTACTACTTCAACACGTGAGCTTTGAACGAGTGGGAAGATTTGCGTGTACGTTTTAACTGTGTTTTGAAGGTGCGGTTGTGCACGGGGACCTGCACAGCTGCTCGTTTCCACCTCGCTGGAGCTGAGTTACTCTGAACCGAATGGGCCTGTTTGTGTGTGTCCGTGTGTGTCAATGTGTGCGACGTTGGTTGTTATCTACACATGCGGCTTGCAGAGGTGCAACGGATTCCTGCCAGGTCGCGATATATCCACGTGTGTGTGTGTGTGTGCGTGTGCGTGCTTGCGCCATGTTCTTTGTGTACTTATGCTTGAGCGTTCTGATGTGGAATGTGATACAACCGAATGATCGTTGTGACCTCCTCAGTTCGTTAGGCTTTCAATGTTTTTGACAGACACCATCCTCAGGTGTGTAGAGAGAAGCTGAATAGGTCCTTCCATGGCATGGCTTTCCAAATGAACAAGAGACACAACGATAACATTGTAACAAAGTATATAACAATTAATACTAATAACATTAACACCAATAATAAGAGTAACATCATTTGGCAATAATAACGAACCAACAATCCTCCCAGGCCTGCCCAACTTCATGATTGGTCCAATTTAGCAGAAATGCGTCCATAATATAGAGACGGTCCTGAAGACATTCGTTACATCGGCCAGAGGGTTAGACCGGCTCGGAAATGCCTGGTCACCATGCTGAGAATATTTTTAAAATGACGGAATAACACGATAACACTGTAATTGTGATGGCAAATATACGCAAAGAAATGACGACCGCTCATCATCGACGAGCTAACGAAACTTAGTCGAAATGAAATTCCATTTCAATGCGACGATTAGAACCGACAGCCAACAGAACCCTTCATTGTGAGGTCACCAATGGGCGTGACTGCACGACTGTGTGACGTCACAGAACGACAGGTCCTTATCGCATTTGAAACATTGCTTCAAGATGGCGAGCACGTGTTTCTTTCTCGTTGCTTCGCTTCGCTGTTTCATACTGCACTTCAACCTCGGTTACCTGGTACTACTTCAACACGTGAGCTTTGAACGAGTGGGAAGATTTGCGTGTACGTTTTACCTGGTTTGAAGGTGCGGTTCGACAACCTTCCATGTGCACGGGGACATGCACAGCTGCTCGTTTCCACCTCGCTGGAGCTGAGTGACTCTGAACCGAATGGGCCTGTTTGTGTGTGTCCGTGTGTGTCAATGTGTGCGACGTTGGTTGTTATCTACACATGCGGCTTGCAGAGGTGCAAAGGATTCCTGCCAGGTCGCGATATATCCACGTGTGTGTATGTGCGTGTGCGTGCGTTCGCCATGTTCTTTGTGTACTTATGCTTGAGCGTTCTGATGTGGAATGTGATACAACCGAATGATCGTTGTGACACTCCTCAGTTCGTTAGGCTTTCAATGTTTTTGACAGACACCATCCTCAGGTGTGTAGATAGAAGCTGAATCGGTCCTTCCATGGCATGGCTTTCCACATGAACAAGAGACACAACGATAACATTGTAACAAAGTATATAACAATTAATACTAATAACATTAACACCAATAATAAGAGTAACATCATTTGGCAATAATAACGAACCAACAATCCTCCCAGGCCTGCCCAACCTCATGATTGGTACAATTTAGCAGAAATGCGTACATAATATATAGACGGTCCTGAAGACATTCGTTCCATCGGCCAGAGGGTTAGACCGGCTCGGAAATGCCTGGTCACCATGCTGAGAATATTTTTAAAATGACGGAATAACAGGATAACCCAGTAATTGTGATGGCAAATATACGCAAAGAAATGACGACCGCTCATCATCGACGAGCTAACGAAACTTAGTCGAAATGAAATTCCATTTCAATGCGACTATTAGAACCGACAGCCAACAGAACCCTTCATTGTGAGGTCACCAATGGGCGTGACTGCACGACTGTGTGACGTCACAGAACAACAGTTCCTTATCGCATTTGAAACATTGCTTCAAGATGGCGAGCACGTGTTTCTTTCTCGTTGCTTCGCTTCGCTGTTTCATACTGCACTTCAACCTCGGTTACCTGGTACTACTTCAACACGTGAGCTTTGAACGAGTGGGAAGATTTGCGTGTACGTTTTAACTGGTTTGAAGGTGCGGTTGTGCACGGGGACCTGCACAGGTGCTCGTTTCTACCTCGCTGGAGCTGAGTTACTCTGAACCGAATGGGCCTGTTTGTGTGTGTCCGTGTGTGTCAATGTGTGCGACGTTGGTTGTTATCTACACATGCGGCTTGCAGAGGTGCAACGGATTCCTGCAAGGTCGCGATATATCCATGTGTGTGTGTGTATGTGTGTGTGTGTGTGTGTGTGTGTGTGTGTGTGTGTGTGTGTGTGTGCGTGCGTGAGCCATGTTCTTTGTGTACTTATGCTTGAGCGTTCTGATGTGGAATGTGATACAACCGAATGATCGTTGTGACACTCCTCAGTTCGTTAGGCTTTCAATGTTTTTGACAGACACCATCCTCAGGTGTGTAGATAGAAGCTGAATCGGTCCTTCCATGGCATGGCTTTCCAAATGAACAAGAGACACAACGATAACATTGTAACAAAGTATATAACAATTAATACTAATAACATTAACACCAATAATAAGAGTAACATCATTTGGCAATAATAACGAACCAACAATCCTCCCAGGCCTGCCCAACCTCATGATTGGTCCAATTTAGCAGAAATGCGTACATAATATATAGACGGTCCTGAAGACATTCGTTCCATCGGCCAGAGGGTTAGACCGGCTCGGAAATGCCTGGTCACCATGCTGATAATATTTTTAAAATGACGGAATAACAGGATAACCCAGTAATTGTGATGGCAAATATACGCAAAGAAATGACGACCGCTCATCATCGACGAGCTAACGAAACTTAGTCGAAATGAAATTCCATTTCAATGCGACTATTAGAACCGACAGCCAACAGAACCCTTCATTGTGAGGTCACCAATGGGCGTGACTGCACGACTGTGTGACGTCACAGAACAACAGTTCCTTATCGCATTTGAAACATTGCTTCAAGATGGCGAGCACGTGTTTCTTTCTCGTTGCTTCGCTTCGCTGTTTCATACTGCACTTCAACCTCGGTTACCTGGTACTACTTCAACACGTGAGCTTTGAACGAGTGGGAAGATTTGCGTGTACGTTTTAACTGGTTTGAAGGTGCGGTTGTGCACGGGGACCTGCACAGGTGCTCGTTTCTACCTCGCTGGAGCTGAGTTACTCTGAACCGAATGGGCCTGTTTGTGTGTGTCCGTGTGTGTCAATGTGTGCGACGTTGGTTGTTATCTACACATGCGGCTTGCAGAGGTGCAACGGATTCCTGCCAGGTCGCGATATATCCACGTGTGTGTGTGTGTGTGTGTGTGTGTGTGTGTGTGTGTGTGTGTGTGTGTGTGTGTGTGTGTGTGTGTGTGTGTGAGTGCGCCATGTTCTTTATGTACTTATGCTTGAGCGTTCTGATGTGGAATGTGATACAACCGAATGATCGTTGTGACCTCCTCAGTTCGTTAGGCTTTCAATGTTTTTGACAGACACCATCCTCAGGTGTGTAGAGAGAAGCTGAATAGGTCCTTCCATGGCATGGCTTTCCAAATGAACAAGAGACACAACGATAACATTGTACCAAAGTATATAACAATTTATACAAATAACATTAACACCAATTATAAGAGTAACATCATTTGGCAATAATAACGAACCAACAATCCTCCCAGGCCTGCCCAACCTCATGATTGGTCCAATTTAGCAGAAATGCGTACATAATATATAGACGGTCCTGAAGACATTCGTTACATCGGCCAGAGGGTTAGACCGGCTCGGAAATGCCTGGTCACCATGCTGAGAATATTTTTAAAATGACGGAATAACACGATAACACAGTAATTGTGATGGCAAATATACGCAAAGAAATGACGACCGCTCATCATCGACGAGCTAACGAAACTTAGTCGAAATGAAATTCCATTTCAATGCGACTATTAGCACCGACAGCCAACAGAACCCTTCATTGTGAGGTCACCAATGGGCGTGACTGCACGACTGTGGACGTCACAGAACGACAGTTCCTTATCGCATTTGAAACATTGCTTCAAGATGGCGAGCACGTGTTTCTTTCTCGTTGCTTCGCTTCACTGTGTCATACTGCACTTCAACCTTGGTTACCTGGTACTACTTCAACACGTGAGCTTTGAACGAGTGGGAAGATTTGCGTGTACGTTTTAACTGTGTTTTGAAGGTGCGGTTGTGCACGGGGACCTGCACAGCTGCTCGTTTCCACCTCGCTGGAGCTGAGTTACTCTGAACCGAATGGGCCTGTTTGTGTGTGTCCGTGTGTGTCAATGTGTGCGACGTTGGTTGTTATCTACACATGCGGCTTGCAGAGGTGCAACGGATTCCTGCAAGGTCGCGATATATCCATGTGTGTGTGTGTGTGTGTGTATGTGTGTGTGTGTGTGTGTGTGTGTGTGTGTGTGTGTGTGTGTGTGTGTGTGTGTGCGTGCGCCATGTTCTTTGTGTGCTTATGCATGAGCGTTCTGATGTGGAATGTGATACAACCGAATGATCGTTGTGACACTCCTCAGTTCGTTAGGCTTTCAATGTTTTTGACAGACACCATTCTTAGGTGTGTAGAGAGAAGCTGAATAGGTCCTTCCATGGCATGGCTTTCCAAATGAACAAGAGACACAACGATAACATTGTAACAAAGTATATAACAATTAATACAAATAACATTAACACCAATAATAAGAGTAACATCATTTGGCAATAATAACGAACCAACAATCCTCCCAGGCCTGCCCAACCTCATGATTGGTCCAATTTAGCAGAAATGCGTTCATAATATATAGACGGTCCTGAAGACATTCGTTACATCGGCCAGAGGGTTAGACCGGCTCGGAAATGCCGGGTCACCATGCTGAGAATATTTTTAAAATGACGGAATAACACGATAACACAGTAATTGTGATGGCAAATATACGCAAAGAAATGACGACCGCTCATCATCGACGAGCTAACGAAACTTAGTCGAAATGAAATTCCATTTCAATGCGACTATTAGAACCAACAGCCAACAGAACCCTTCATTGTGAGGTCACCAATGGGCGTGACTGCACGACTGTGTGACGTCACAGAACGACAGTTCCTTATCGCATTTGAAACATTGCTTCAAGATGGCGAGCACGTGTTTCTTTCTCGTTGCTTCGCTTCGCTGTTTCATACTGCACTTCAACCTCGGTTACCTGGTACTACTTCAACACGTGAGCTTTGAATGAGTGGGAAGATTTGCGTGTACGTTTTAACTGGTTTGAAGGTGCGGTTGTGCACAGGGACCTGCACAGCTGCTCGTTTCCACCTCGCTGGAGCTGAGTTACTCTGAACCGAATGGGCCTGTTTGTGTGTGTCCGTGTGTGTCAATGTGTGCGACGTTGGTTGTTATCTACACATGCGGCTTGCAGAGGTGCAACGGATTCCTGCCACGTCGCGATATATCCACGTGTGTGTGTGTGTGCATGTGCGTGCTTGCGCCATGTTATTTGTGTACTTATGCTTGAGCGTTCTGATGTGGAATGTGATACAACCGAATGATCGTTGTGACCTCCTCAGTTCGTTAGGCTTTCAATGTTTTTGACAGACACCATCCTCAGGTGTGTAGAGAGAAGCTGAATAGGTCCTTCCATGGCATGGCTTTCCAAATGAACAAGAGACACAACGATAACATTGTAACAAAGTATATAACAATTAATACTAATAACATTAACACCAATAATAAGAGTAACATCAGTTGGCAATAATAACGAACCAACAATCCTCCCAGGCCTGCCCAACTTCATGATTGGTCCAATTTAGCAGAAATGCGTCCATAATATAGAGACGGTCCTGAAGACATTCGTTACATCGGCCAGAGGGTTAGACCGGTTCGGAAATGCCTGGTCACCATGTTGAGAATATTTTAAAAATGACGGAATAACACGATAACACAGTAATTGTGATGGCAAATATACGCAAAGAAATGACGACCGCTCATCATCGACGAGCTAACGAAACTTAGTCGAAATGAAATTCCATTTCAATGCGACTATTAGAACCGACAGCCAACAGAACCCTTCATTGTGAGGTCACCAATGGGCGTGACTGCACGACTGTGTGACGTCACAGAACGACAGTTCCTTATCGCATTTGAAACATTGCTTCAAGATGGCGAGCACGTGTTTCTTTCTCGTTGCTTCGCTTCGCTGTTTCATACTGCACTTCAACCTCGGTTACCTGGTACTACTTCAACACGTGAGCTTTGAACGAGTGGGAAGATTTGCGTGTACGTTTTAACTGGTTTGAAGGTGCGGTTGTGCACGGGGACCTGCACAGATGCTCGTTTCCACCTCGCTGGAGCTGAGTTACTCTGAACCGAATGGGCCTGTTTGTGTGTGTGTCCGTGTGTGTCAATGAGTGCGACGTTGGTTGTTATCTACACATGCGGCTTGCAGAGGTGCACCGGATTCCTGCCAGGTCGCGATATATCCACGTGTGTGTGTGTGTGTGTGTGTGTGTGTGTGTGTTTGTGTGTTTGCGTGCGTGAGCCATGTTCTTTGTGTACTTATGCTTGAGCGTTCTGATGTGGAATGTGATACAACCGAATGATCGTTGTGACACTCCTCAGTTCGTTAGGCTTTCAATGTTTTTGACAGACACCATCCTCAGGTGTGTAGAGAGAAGCTGAATCGGTCCTTCCATGGCATGGCTTTCCAAATGAACAAGAGACACAACGATAACATTGTAACAAAGTATATAACAATTAATACTAATAACATTAACACCAATAATAAGAGTAACATCATTTGGCAATAATAACGAACCAACAATCCTCCCAGGCCTGCCCAACCTCATGATTGGTCCAATTTAGCAGAAATGCGTACATAATATATAGACGGTCCTGAAGACATTCGTTCCATCTGCCAGAGGGTTAGACCGGCTCGGAAATGCCTGGTCACCATGCTGAGAATATTTTTAAAATGACGGAATAACACGATAACCCAGTAATTGTGATGGCAAATATATGCAAAGAAATGACGACCGCTCATCATCGACGAGCTAACGAAACTTAGTCGAAATGAAATTCCATTTCAATGCGACTATTAGAACCGACAGCCAACAGAACCCTTCATTGTGAGGTCACCAATGGGCGTGACTGCACGACTGTGTGACGTCACAGAACAACAGTTCCTTATCGCATTTGAAACATTGCTTCAAGATGGCGAGCACGTGTTTCTTTCTCGTTGCTTCGCTTCGCTGTTTCATACTGCACTTCAACCTCGGTTACCTGGTACTACTTCAACACGTGAGCTTTGAACGAGTGGGAAGATTTGCGTGTACGTTTTAACTGGTTTGAAGGTGCGGTTGTGCACGGGGACCTGCACAGCTGCTCGTTTCTACCTCGCTGGAGCTGAGTTACTCTGAACCGAATGGGCCTGTTTGTGTGTGTCCGTGTGTGTCAATGTGTGCGACGTTGGTTGTTATCTACACATGCGGCTTGCAGAGGTGGAACGGATTCCTGCCAGGTCGCGATATATCCACGTGTGTGTGTGTGTGTGTGTGTGTGTGTGTGTGTGTGTGTGTGTGTGTGTGTGTGAGTGCGCCATGTTCTTTATGTATTTATGCTTGAGCGTTCTGATGTGGAATGTGATACAACCGAATGATCGTTGTGACCTCCTCAGTTCGTTAGGCTTTCGATGTTTTTGACAGACACCATCCTCAGGTGTGTAGAGAGAAGCTGAATAGGTCCTTCCATGGCATGGCTTTCCAAATGAATAAGAGACACAACGATAACATTGTACCAAAGTATATAACAATTTATACAAATAACATTAACACCAATTATAAGAGTAACATCATTTGGCAATAATAACGAACCAACAATCCTCCCAGGCCTGCCCAACCTCATGATTGGTCCAATTTAGCAGAAATGCGTACATAATATATAGACGGTCCTGAAGACATTCGTTACATCGGCCAGAGGGTTAGACCGGCTCGGAAATGCCTGGTCACCATGCTGAGAATATTTGTAAAATGACGGAATAACACGATAACACAGTAATTGTGATGGCAAATATACGCAAAGAAATGACGACCGCTCATCATCGACGAGCTAACGAAACTTAGTCGAAATGAAATTCCATTTCAATGCGACTATTAGCACCGACAGCCAACAGAACCCTTCATTGTGAGGTCACCAATGGGCGTGACTGCACGACTGTGTGACGTCACAGAACGACAGTTCCTTATCGCATTTGAAACATTGCTTCAAGATGGCGAGCACGTGTTTCTTTCTCGTTGCTTCGCTTCACTGTTTCATACTGCACTTCAACCTCGGTTACCTGGTACTACTTCAACACGTGAGCTTTGAACGAGTGGGAAGATTTGCGTGTACGTTTTAACTGTGTTTTGAAGGTGCGGTTGTGCACGGGGACCTGCACAGCTGCTCGTTTCCACCTCGCTGGAGCTGAGTTACTCTGAACCGAATGGGCCTGTTTGTGTGTGTCCGTGTGTGTCAATGTGTGCGACGTTGGTTGTTAACTTATCTACACATGCGGCTTGCAGAGGTGCAACGGATTCCTGCCAGGTCGCGATATATCCACGTGTGTGTGTGTGTGTGTGTGTGTGTTTGTGTGTGTGTGTGTGTGTGTGTGTGTTTGTGTGTGTGTGTGTTTGTGTGTTTGCGTGCGTGCGCCATGTTCTTTATGTACTTATGCTTGAGCGTTCTGATGTGGAATGTGATTCAACCGAATGATCGTTGTGACCTCCTCAGTTCGTTAGGCTTTCAATGTTTTTGACAGACACCATCCTCAGGTGTGTAGAGAGAAGCTGAATAGGTCCTTCCATGGCATGGCTTTCCAAATGGACAAGAGACACAACGATAACATTGTAACAAAGTATATAACAATTAATACAAATAACATTAACACCAATTATAAGAGTAACATCATTTGGCAATAATAACGACCCACATAATCCTCCCAGGCCTGCCCAACCTCATGATTGGTCCAATTTAGCAGAAATGCGTACATAATATATAGTCGGTCCTGAAGACATTCGTTACATCGGCCAGAGGGTTAGACCGGCTCGGAAATGCCTGGTCACCATGCTGAGAATATTTTTAAAATGACGGAATAACACGATAACACAGTAATTGTGATGGCAAATATACGCAAAGAAATGACGACCGCTCATCATCGACGAGCTAACGAAACTTAGTCGAAATGAAATTCCATTTCAATGCGACTATTAGAACCGACAGCCAACAGAACCCTTCATTGTGAGGTCACCAATTGGCGTGACTGCACGACTGTGTGACGTCACAGAACGACAGTTCCTTATCGCATTTGAAACATTGCTTCAAGATGGCGAGCACGTGTTTCTTTCTCGTTGCTTCGCTTCACTGTTTCATACTGCACTTCAACCTCGGTTACCTGGTACTACTTCAACACGTGAGCTTTGAACGAGTGGGAAGATTTGCGTGTACGTTTTAACTGTGTTTTGAAGGTGCGGTTGTGCACGGGGACCTGCACAGCTGCTCGTTTCCACCTCGCTGGAGCTGAGTTACTCTGAACCGAATGGGCCTGTTTGTGTGTGTCCGTGTGTGTCAATGTGTGCGACGTTGGTTGTTATCTACACATGCGGCTTGCAGAGGTGCAACGGATTCCTGCCAGGTCGCGATATATCCACGTGTGTGTGTGTGTGTGCGTGTGCGTGCTTGCGCCATGTTCTTTGTGTACTTATGCTTGAGCGTTCTGATGTGGAATGTGATACAACCGAATGATCGTTGTGACCTCCTCAGTTCGTTAGGCTTTCAATGTTTTTGACAGACACCATCCTCAGGTGTGTAGAGAGAAGCTGAATAGGTCCTTCCATGGCATGGCTTTCCAAATGAACAAGAGACACAACGATAACATTGTAACAAAGTATATAACAATTAATACTAATAACATTAACACCAATAATAAGAGTAACATCATTTGGCAATAATAACGAACCAACAATCCTCCCAGGCCTGCCCAACTTCATGATTGGTCCAATTTAGCAGAAATGCGTCCATAATATAGAGACGGTCCTGAAGACATTCGTTACATCGGCCAGAGGGTTAGACCGGCTCGGAAATGCCTGGTCACCATGCTGAGAATATTTTTAAAATGACGGAATAACACGATAACACTGTAATTGTGATGGCAAATATACGCAAAGAAATGACGACCGCTCATCATCGACGAGCTAACGAAACTTAGTCGAAATGAAATTCCATTTCAATGCGACGATTAGAACCGACAGCCAACAGAACCCTTCATTGTGAGGTCACCAATGGGCGTGAGTGCACGACTGTGTGACGTCACAGAACGACAGGTCCTTATCGCATTTGAAACATTGCTTCAAGATGGCGAGCACGTGTTTCTTTCTCGTTGCTTCGCTTCGCTGTTTCATACTGCACTTCAACCTCGGTTACCTGGTACTACTTCAACACGTGAGCTTTGAACGAGTGGGAAGATTTGCGTGTACGTTTTACCTGGTTTGAAGGTGCGGTTCGACAACCTTCCATGTGCACGGGGACATGCACAGCTGCTCGTTTCCACCTCGCTGGAGCTGAGTGACTCTGAACCGAATGGGCCTGTTTGTGTGTGTCCGTGTGTGTCAATGTGTGCGACGTTGGTTGTTATCTACACATGCGGCTTGCAGAGGTGCAAAGGATTCCTGCCAGGTCGCGATATATCCACGTGTGTGTATGTGCGTGTGCGTGCGTTCGCCATGTTCTTTGTGTACTTATGCTTGAGCGTTCTGATGTGGAATGTGATACAACCGAATGATCGTTGTGACACTCCTCAGTTCGTTAGGCTTTCAATGTTTTTGACAGACACCATCCTCAGGTGTGTAGATAGAAGCTGAATCGGTCCTTCCATGGCATGGCTTTCCAAATGAACAAGAGACACAACGATAACATTGTAACAAAGTATATAACAATTAATACTAATAACATTAACACCAATAATAAGAGTAACATCATTTGGCAATAATAACGAACCAACAATCCTCCCAGGCCTGCCCAACCTCATGATTGGTACAATTTAGCAGAAATGCGTACATAATATATAGACGGTCCTGAAGACATTCGTTCCATCGGCCAGAGGGTTAGACCGGCTCGGAAATGCCTGGTCACCATGCTGAGAATATTTTTAAAATGACGGAATAACAGGATAACCCAGTAATTGTGATGGCAAATATACGCAAAGAAATGACGACCGCTCATCATCGACGAGCTAACGAAACTTAGTCGAAATGAAATTCCATTTCAATGCGACTATTAGAACCGACAGCCAACAGAACCCTTCATTGTGAGGTCACCAATGGGCGTGACTGCACGACTGTGTGACGTCACAGAACAACAGTTCCTTATCGCATTTGAAACATTGCTTCAAGATGGCGAGCACGTGTTTCTTTCTCGTTGCTTCGCTTCGCTGTTTCATACTGCACTTCAACCTCGGTTACCTGGTACTACTTCAACACGTGAGCTTTGAACGAGTGGGAAGATTTGCGTGTACGTTTTAACTGGTTTGAAGGTGCGGTTGTGCACGGGGACCTGCACAGGTGCTCGTTTCTACCTCGCTGGAGCTGAGTTACTCTGAACCGAATGGGCCTGTTTGTGTGTGTCCGTGTGTGTCAATGTGTGCGACGTTGGTTGTTATCTACACATGCGGCTTGCAGAGGTGCAACGGATTCCTGCCAGGTCGCGATATATCCACGTGTGTGTGTGTGTGTGTGTGTGTGTGTGTGTGTGTGTGTGTGTGTGTGTGTGTGTGTGTGTGTGTGTGTGTGTGTGTGAGTGCGCCATGTTCTTTATGTACTTATGCTTGAGCGTTCTGATGTGGAATGTGATACAACCGAATGATCCTTGTGACCTCCTCAGTTCGTTAGGCTTTCAATGTTTTTGACAGACACCATCCTCAGGTGTGTAGAGAGAAGCTGAATAGGTCCTTCCATGGCATGGCTTTCCAAATGAACAAGAGACACAACGATAACATTGTACCAAAGTATATAACAATTTATACAAATAACATTAACACCAATTATAAGAGTAACATCATTTGGCAATAATAACGAACCAACAATCCTCCCAGGCCTGCCCAACCTCATGATTGGTCCAATTTAGCAGAAATGCGTACATAATATATAGACGGTCCTGAAGACATTCGTTACATCGGCCAGAGGGTTAGACCGGCTCGGAAATGCCTGGTCACCATGCTGAGAATATTTTTAAAATGACGGAATAACACGATAACACAGTAATTGTGATGGCAAATATACGCAAAGAAATGACGACCGCTCATCATCGACGAGCTAACGAAACTTAGTCGAAATGAAATTCCATTTCAATGCGACTATTAGCACCGACAGCCAACAGAACCCTTCATTGTGAGGTCACCAATGGGCGTGACTGCACGACTGTGGACGTCACAGAACGACAGTTCCTTATCGCATTTGAAACATTGCTTCAAGATGGCGAGCACGTGTTTCTTTCTCGTTGCTTCGCTTCACTGTTTCATACTGCACTTCAACCTTGGTTACCTGGTACTACTTCAACACGTGAGCTTTGAACGAGTGGGAAGATTTGCGTGTACGTTTTAACTGTGTTTTGAAGGTGCGGTTGTGCACGGGGACCTGCACAGCTGCTCGTTTCCACCTCGCTGGAGCTGAGTTACTCTGAACCGAATGGGCCTGTTTGTGTGTGTCCGTGTGTGTCAATGTGTGCGACGTTGGTTGTTATCTACACATGCGGCTTGCAGAGGTGCAACGGATTCCTGCAAGGTCGCGATATATCCATGTGTGTGTGTGTGTGTATGTGTGTGTTTGTGTGTGTGTGTGTGTGTGTGTGTGTGTGTGTGTGTGTGTGTGTGTGTGTGTGTGCGTGCGCCATGTTCTTTGTGTGCTTATGCATGAGCGTTCTGATGTGGAATGTGATACAACCGAATGATCGTTGTGACACTCCTCAGTTCGTTAGGCTTTCAATGTTTTTGACAGACACCATTCTTAGGTGTGTAGAGAGAAGCTGAATAGGTCCTTCCATGGCATGGCTTTCCAAATGAACAAGAGACACAACGATAACATTGTAACAAAGTATATAACAATTAATACAAATAACATTAACACCAATAATAAGAGTAACATCATTTGGCAATATTAACGAACCAACAATCCTCCCAGGCCTGCCCAACCTCATGATTGGTCCAATTTAGCAGAAATGCGTACATAATATATAGACGGTGCTGAAGACATTCGTTACATCGGCCAGAGGGTTAGACCGGCTCGGAAATGCCTGGTCACCATGCTGAGAATATTTTTAAAATGACGGAATAACACGATAATGCAGTAATTGTGATGGCAAATATACGCAAAGAAATGACGACCGCTCATCATCGACGAGCTAACGAAACTTAGTCGAAATGAAATTCTATTTCAATGCGACTATTAGAACCGACAGCCAACAGAACCCTTCATTGTGAGGTCACCAATGGGCGTGACTGCACGACTGTGTGACGTCACAGAACGACAGTTCCTTATCGCATTTGAAACATTGCTTCAAGATGGCGAGCACGTGTTTCTTTCTCGTTGCTTCGCTTCGCTGTTTCATACTGCACTTCAACCTCGGTTACCTGGTACTACTTCAACACGTGAGCTTTGAACGAGTGGGAAGATTTGCGTGTACGTTTTAACTGGTTTGAAGTTGCGGTTGTTCACAGGGACCTGCACAGCTGCTCGTTTCCACCTCGCTGGAGCTGAGTTACTCTGAACCGAATGGGCCTGTTTGTGTGTGTCCGTGTGTGTCAATGTGTGCGACGTTGGTTGAAATCTACACATGCGGTTTGCAGAGGTGCAACGGATTCCTGCCAGGTCGCGATATATCCACGTGTGTGTGTGTGTGCGTGTGCATGCGTGCGCCATGTTCTTTGTGTACTTATGCTTGAGCGTTCTGATGTGGAATGTGATACAACCGAATGATCGTTGTGACCTCCTCAGTTCGTTCGGCTTTCAATGTTTTTGACAGACACCATCCTCAGGTGTGTAGAGAGAAGCTGAATAGGTCCTTCCATGGCATGGCTTTCCAAATGAACAAGAGACACAACGATAACATTGTAACAAAGTATATAACAATTAATACTAATAACATTAACACCAATAATAAGAGTAACATCATTTGGCAATAATAACGAACCAACAATCCTCCCAGGCCTGCCCAACTTCATGATTGGTCCAATTTAGCAGAAATGCGTACATAATATATAGACGGTCCTGAAGACATTCGTTACATCGGCCAGAGGGTTAGACCGGCTCGGAAATGCCTGGTCTCCATGCTGAGAATATTTTTAAAATGACGGAATAACACGATAACACAGTAATTGTGATGGCAAATATACGCAAAGAAATGACGACCGCTCATCATCGACGAGCTAACGAAACTTAGTCGAAATGAAATTCCATTTCAATGCGACTATTAGAACCTACAGCCAACAGAACCCTTCATTGTGAGGTCACCAATGGGCGTGACTGCACGACTGTGTGACGTCACAGAACGACAGGTCCTTATCGCATTTGAAACATTGCTTCAAGATGGCGAGCACGTGTTTCTTTCTCGTTGCTTCGCTTCGCTGTTTCATACTGCACTTCAACCTCGGTTACCTGGTACTACTTCAACACGTGAGCTTTGAACGAGTGGGAAGATTTGCGTGTACGTTTTAACTGGTTTGAAGGTGCGGTTGTGCACGGGGACCTGCACAGATGCTCGTTTCCACCTCGCTGGAGCTGAGTTACTCTGAACCGAATGGGCCTGTTTGTGTGTGTCCGTGTGTGTCAATGTGTGCGACGTTGGTTGTTATCTACACATGCGGCTTGCAGAGGTGCAACGGATTCCTGCCAGGTCGCGATATATCCACGTGTGTGTGTGTGTGTGTGTGTGTGTGTGTGTGTTTGTGTGTTTGCGTGCCTGTGCCATGTTCTTTATCTACTTATGCTTGAGCGTTCTGATGTGGAATGTGATTCAACCGAATGATCGTTGTGACCTCCTCAGTTCGTTAGGCTTTCAATGTTTTTGACAGACACCATCCTCAGGTGTGTAGAGAGAAGCTGAATAGGTCCTTCCATGGCATGGCTTTCCAAATGAACAAGTGACACAACGATAACATTGTAACAAAGTATATAACAATTAATACAAATAACATTAACACCAATTATAAGAGTAACATCATTTGGCAATAATAACGAACCAACAATCCTCCCAGGCCTGCCCAACCTCATGATTGGTCCAATTTAGCAGAAATGCGTACATAATATATAGACGGTCCTGAAGACATTCGTTACATCGGCCAGAGGGTTAGACCGGCTCGGAAATGCCTGGTCACCATGCTGAGAATATTTTTAAAATGACGGAATAACACGATAACACAGTAATTGTGATGGCAAATATACGCAAAGAAATGACGACTGCTCATCATCGACGAGCTAACGAAACTTAGTCGAAATGAAATTCCATTTCAATGCGACTATTAGAACCGACAGCCAACAGAACCCTTCATTGTGAGGTCACCAATGGGCGTGACTGCACGACTGTGTGACGTCACAGAACGACAGGTCCTTATCGCATTTGAAACATTGCTTCAAGATGGCGAGCACGTGTTTCTTTCTCGTTGCTTCGCTTCGCTGTTTCATACTGCACTTCAACCTCGGTTACCTGGTACTACTTCAACACGTGAGCTTTGAACGAGTGGGAAGATTTGCGTGTACGTTTTAACTGGTTTGAAGGTGTGGTTGTGCACGGGGACCTGCACAGATGCTCGTTTCCACCTCGCTGGAGCTGAGTTACTCTGAACCGAATGGGCCTGTTTGTGTGTGTCCGTGTGTGTCAATGTGTGCGACGTTGGTTGTTATCTACACATGCGGCTTGCAGAGGTGCAACGGATTCCTGCGAGGTCGCGATATATCCACGTGTGTGTGTGTGTGTGTGTGTGTGTGTGTGTGTGTTTGTGTGTTTGCGTGCGTGCGCCATGTTCTTTATCTACTTATGCTTGAGCGTTCTGATGTGGAATGTGATTCAACCGAATGATCGTTGTGACCTCCTCAGTTCGTTAGGCTTTCAATGTTTTTGACAGACACCATCCTCAGGTGTGTAGAGAGAAGCTGAATAGGTCCTTCCATGGCATGGCTTTCCAAATGAACAAGTGACACAACGATAACATTGTAACAAAGTATATAACAATTCATACAAATAACATTAACACCAATTATAAGAGTAACATCATTTGGCAATAATAACGAACCAACAATCCTCCCAGGCCTGCCCAACCTCATGATTGGTCCAATTTAGCAGAAATGCGTACATAATATATAGACGGTCCTGAAGACATTCGTTACATCGGCCAGAGGGTTAGACCGGCTCGGAAATGCCTGGTCACCATGCTGAGAATATTTTTAAAATGACGGAATAACACGATAACACAGTAATTGTGATGGCAAATATACGCAAAGAAATGACGACCGCTCATCATCGACGAGCTAACGAAACTTAGTCGAAATGAAATTCCATTTCAATGCGACTATTAGAACCGACAGCCAACAGAACCCTTCATTGTGAGGTCACCAATGGGCGTGACTGCACGACTGTGTGACGTCACAGAACGACAGTTCCTTATCGCATTTGAAACATTGCTTCAAGATGGCGAGCACGTGTTTCTTTCTCGTTGCTTCGCTTCACTGTTTCATACTGCACTTCAACCTCGGTTACCTGGTACTACTTCAACACGTGAGCTTTGAACGAGTGGGAAGATTTGCGTGTACGTTTTAACTGTGTTTTGAAGGTGCGGTTGTGCACGGGGACCTGCACAGCTGCTCGTTTCCACCTCGCTGGAGCTGAGTTACTCTGAACCGAATGGGCCTGTTTGTGTGTGTCCGTGTGTGTCAATGTGTGCGACGTTGGTTGTTAACTTATCTACACATGCGGCTTGCAGAGGTGCAACGGATTCCTGCCAGGTCGCGATATATCCACGTGTGTGTGTGTGTGTGTGTGTGTGTGTGTGTGTGTGTGTGTGTGTGTGTGTGTGTGTGTGTGTGTGTGAGTGCGCCATGTTCTTTATGTACTTATGCTTGAGCGTTCTGATGTGGAATGTGATACAACCGAATGATCCTTGTGACCTCCTCAGTTCGTTAGGCTTTCAATGTTTTTGACAGACACCATCCTCAGGTGTGTAGAGAGAAGCTGAATAGGTCCTTCCATGGCATGGCTTTCCAAATGAACAAGAGACACAACGATAACATTGTACCAAAGTATATAACAATTTATACAAATAACATTAACACCAATTATAAGAGTAACATCATTTGGCAATAATAACGAACCAACAATCCTCCCAGGCCTGCCCAACCTCATGATTGGTCCAATTTAGCAGAAATGCGTACATAATATATAGACGGTCCTGAAGACATTCGTTACATCGGCCAGAGGGTTAGACCGGCTCGGAAATGCCTGGTCACCATGCTGAGAATATTTTTAAAATGACGGAATAACACGATAACACAGTAATTGTGATGGCAAATATACGCAAAGAAATGACGACCGCTCATCATCGACGAGCTAACGAAACTTAGTCGAAATGAAATTCCATTTCAATGCGACTATTAGCACCGACAGCCAACAGAACCCTTCATTGTGAGGTCACCAATGGGCGTGACTGCACGACTGTGGACGTCACAGAACGACAGTTCCTTATCGCATTTGAAACATTGCTTCAAGATGGCGAGCACGTGTTTCTTTCTCGTTGCTTCGCTTCACTGTTTCATACTGCACTTCAACCTTGGTTACCTGGTACTACTTCAACACGTGAGCTTTGAACGAGTGGGAAGATTTGCGTGTACGTTTTAACTGTGTTTTGAAGGTGCGGTTGTGCACGGGGACCTGCACAGCTGCTCGTTTCCACCTCGCTGGAGCTGAGTTACTCTGAACCGAATGGGCCTGTTTGTGTGTGTCCGTGTGTGTCAATGTGTGCGACGTTGGTTGTTATCTACACATGCGGCTTGCAGAGGTGCAACGGATTCCTGCAAGGTCGCGATATATCCATGTGTGTGTGTGTGTGTGTATGTGTGTGTTTGTGTGTGTGTGTGTGTGTGTGTGTGTGTGTGTGTGTGTGTGTGTGTGTGTGTGTGTGTGTGTGTGTGTGTGTGTGTGTGTGCGTGCGCCATGTTCTTTGTGTGCTTATGCATGAGCGTTCTGATGTGGAATGTGATACAACCGAATGATCGTTGTGACACTCCTCAGTTCGTTAGGCTTTCAATGTTTTTGACAGACACCATTCTTAGGTGTGTAGAGAGAAGCTGAATAGGTCCTTCCATGGCATGGCTTTCCAAATGAACAAGAGACACAACGATAACATTGTAACAAAGTATATAACAATTAATACAAATAACATTAACACCAATAATAAGAGTAACATCATTTGGCAATATTAACGAACCAACAATCCTCCCAGGCCTGCCCAACCTCATGATTGGTCCAATTTAGCAGAAATGCGTACATAATATATAGACGGTGCTGAAGACATTCGTTACATCGGCCAGAGGGTTAGACCGGCTCGGAAATGCCTGGTCACCATGCTGAGAATATTTTTAAAATGACGGAATAACACGATAATGCAGTAATTGTGATGGCAAATATACGCAAAGAAATGACGACCGCTCATCATCGACGAGCTAACGAAACTTAGTCGAAATGAAATTCTATTTCAATGCGACTATTAGAACCGACAGCCAACAGAACCCTTCATTGTGAGGTCACCAATGGGCGTGACTGCACGACTGTGTGACGTCACAGAACGACAGTTCCTTATCGCATTTGAAACATTGCTTCAAGATGGCGAGCACGTGTTTCTTTCTCGTTGCTTCGCTTCGCTGTTTCATACTGCACTTCAACCTCGGTTACCTGGTACTACTTCAACACGTGAGCTTTGAACGAGTGGGAAGATTTGCGTGTACGTTTTAACTGGTTTGAAGTTGCGGTTGTTCACAGGGACCTGCACAGCTGCTCGTTTCCACCTCGCTGGAGCTGAGTTACTCTGAACCGAATGGGCCTGTTTGTGTGTGTCCGTGTGTGTCAATGTGTGCGACGTTGGTTGAAATCTACACATGCGGTTTGCAGAGGTGCAACGGATTCCTGCCAGGTCGCGATATATCCACGTGTGTGTGTGTGTGCGTGTGCATGCGTGCGCCATGTTCTTTGTGTACTTATGCTTGAGCGTTCTGATGTGGAATGTGATACAACCGAATGATCGTTGTGACCTCCTCAGTTCGTTCGGCTTTCAATGTTTTTGACAGACACCATCCTCAGGTGTGTAGAGAGAAGCTGAATAGGTCCTTCCATGGCATGGCTTTCCAAATGAACAAGTGACACAACGATAACATTGTAACAAAGTATATAACAATTCATACAAATAACATTAACACCAATTATAAGAGTAACATCATTTGGCAATAATAACGAACCAACAATCCTCCCAGGCCTGCCCAACCTCATGATTGGTCCAATTTAGCAGAAATGCGTACATAATATATAGACGGTCCTGAAGACATTCGTTACATCGGCCAGAGGGTTAGACCGGCTCGGAAATGCCTGGTCACCATGCTGAGAATATTTTTAAAATGACGGAATAACACGATAACACAGTAATTGTGATGGCAAATATACGCAAAGAAATGACGACCGCTCATCATCGACGAGCTAACGAAACTTAGTCGAAATGAAATTCCATTTCAATGCGACTATTAGAACCGACAGCCAACAGAACCCTTCATTGTGAGGTCACCAATGGGCGTGACTGCACGACTGTGTGACGTCACAGAACGACAGTTCCTTATCGCATTTGAAACATTGCTTCAAGATGGCGAGCACGTGTTTCTTTCTCGTTGCTTCGCTTCACTGTTTCATACTGCACTTCAACCTCGGTTACCTGGTACTACTTCAACACGTGAGCTTTGAACGAGTGGGAAGATTTGCGTGTACGTTTTAACTGTGTTTTGAAGGTGCGGTTGTGCACGGGGACCTGCACAGCTGCTCGTTTCCACCTCGCTGGAGCTGAGTTACTCTGAACCGAATGGGCCTGTTTGTGTGTGTCCGTGTGTGTCAATGTGTGCGACGTTGGTTGTTAACTTATCTACACATGCGGCTTGCAGAGGTGCAACGGATTCCTGCCAGGTCGCGATATATCCACGTGTGTGTGTGTGTGTGTGTGTGTGTGTGTGTGTGTGTGTGTGTGTGTGTGTGTGTGTGTGTGAGTGCGCCATGTTCTTTATGTACTTATGCTTGAGCGTTCTGATGTGGAATGTGATACAACCGAATGATCCTTGTGACCTCCTCAGTTCGTTAGGCTTTCAATGTTTTTGACAGACACCATCCTCAGGTGTGTAGAGAGAAGCTGAATAGGTCCTTCCATGGCATGGCTTTCCAAATGAACAAGAGACACAACGATAACATTGTACCAAAGTATATAACAATTTATACAAATAACATTAACACCAATTATAAGAGTAACATCATTTGGCAATAATAACGAACCAACAATCCTCCCAGGCCTGCCCAACCTCATGATTGGTCCAATTTAGCAGAAATGCGTACATAATATATAGACGGTCCTGAAGACATTCGTTACATCGGCCAGAGGGTTAGACCGGCTCGGAAATGCCTGGTCACCATGCTGAGAATATTTTTAAAATGACGGAATAACACGATAACACAGTAATTGTGATGGCAAATATACGCAAAGAAATGACGACCGCTCATCATCGACGAGCTAACGAAACTTAGTCGAAATGAAATTCCATTTCAATGCGACTATTAGCACCGACAGCCAACAGAACCCTTCATTGTGAGGTCACCAATGGGCGTGACTGCACGACTGTGGACGTCACAGAACGACAGTTCCTTATCGCATTTGAAACATTGCTTCAAGATGGCGAGCACGTGTTTCTTTCTCGTTGCTTCGCTTCACTGTTTCATACTGCACTTCAACCTTGGTTACCTGGTACTACTTCAACACGTGAGCTTTGAACGAGTGGGAAGATTTGCGTGTACGTTTTAACTGTGTTTTGAAGGTGCGGTTGTGCACGGGGACCTGCACAGCTGCTCGTTTCCACCTCGCTGGAGCTGAGTTACTCTGAACCGAATGGGCCTGTTTGTGTGTGTCCGTGTGTGTCAATGTGTGCGACGTTGGTTGTTATCTACACATGCGGCTTGCAGAGGTGCAACGGATTCCTGCAAGGTCGCGATATATCCATGTGTGTGTGTGTGTGTGTATGTGTGTGTTTGTGTGTGTGTGTGTGTGTGTGTGTGTGTGTGTGTGTGTGTGTGTGTGTGTGTGTGTGTGTGTGTGTGTGTGTGTGTGCGTGCGCCATGTTCTTTGTGTGCTTATGCATGAGCGTTCTGATGTGGAATGTGATACAACCGAATGATCGTTGTGACACTCCTCAGTTCGTTAGGCTTTCAATGTTTTTGACAGACACCATTCTTAGGTGTGTAGAGAGAAGCTGAATAGGTCCTTCCATGGCATGGCTTTCCAAATGAACAAGAGACACAACGATAACATTGTAACAAAGTATATAACAATTAATACAAATAACATTAACACCAATAATAAGAGTAACATCATTTGGCAATATTAACGAACCAACAATCCTCCCAGGCCTGCCCAACCTCATGATTGGTCCAATTTAGCAGAAATGCGTACATAATATATAGACGGTGCTGAAGACATTCGTTACATCGGCCAGAGGGTTAGACCGGCTCGGAAATGCCTGGTCACCATGCTGAGAATATTTTTAAAATGACGGAATAACACGATAATGCAGTAATTGTGATGGCAAATATACGCAAAGAAATGACGACCGCTCATCATCGACGAGCTAACGAAACTTAGTCGAAATGAAATTCTATTTCAATGCGACTATTAGAACCGACAGCCAACAGAACCCTTCATTGTGAGGTCACCAATGGGCGTGACTGCACGACTGTGTGACGTCACAGAACGACAGTTCCTTATCGCATTTGAAACATTGCTTCAAGATGGCGAGCACGTGTTTCTTTCTCGTTGCTTCGCTTCGCTGTTTCATACTGCACTTCAACCTCGGTTACCTGGTACTACTTCAACACGTGAGCTTTGAACGAGTGGGAAGATTTGCGTGTACGTTTTAACTGGTTTGAAGTTGCGGTTGTTCACAGGGACCTGCACAGCTGCTCGTTTCCACCTCGCTGGAGCTGAGTTACTCTGAACCGAATGGGCCTGTTTGTGTGTGTCCGTGTGTGTCAATGTGTGCGACGTTGGTTGAAATCTACACATGCGGTTTGCAGAGGTGCAACGGATTCCTGCCAGGTCGCGATATATCCACGTGTGTGTGTGTGTGCGTGTGCATGCGTGCGCCATGTTCTTTGTGTACTTATGCTTGAGCGTTCTGATGTGGAATGTGATACAACCGAATGATCGTTGTGACCTCCTCAGTTCGTTCGGCTTTCAATGTTTTTGACAGACACCATCCTCAGGTGTGTAGAGAGAAGCTGAATAGGTCCTTCCATGGCATGGCTTTCCAAATGAACAAGAGACACAACGATAACATTGTAACAAAGTATATAACAATTAATACTAATAACATTAACACCAATAATAAGAGTAACATCATTTGGCAATAATAACGAACCAACAATCCTCCCAGGCCTGCCCAACTTCATGATTGGTCCAATTTAGCAGAAATGCGTACATAATATATAGACGGTCCTGAAGACATTCGTTACATCGGCCAGAGGGTTAGACCGGCTCGGAAATGCCTGGTCTCCATGCTGAGAATATTTTTAAAATGACGGAATAACACGATAACACAGTAATTGTGATGGCAAATATACGCAAAGAAATGACGACCGCTCATCATCGACGAGCTAACGAAACTTAGTCGAAATGAAATTCCATTTCAATGCGACTATTAGAACCTACAGCCAACAGAACCCTTCATTGTGAGGTCACCAATGGGCGTGACTGCACGACTGTGTGACGTCACAGAACGACAGGTCCTTATCGCATTTGAAACATTGCTTCAAGATGGCGAGCACGTGTTTCTTTCTCGTTGCTTCGCTTCGCTGTTTCATACTGCACTTCAACCTCGGTTACCTGGTACTACTTCAACACGTGAGCTTTGAACGAGTGGGAAGATTTGCGTGTACGTTTTAACTGGTTTGAAGGTGCGGTTGTGCACGGGGACCTGCACAGATGCTCGTTTCCACCTCGCTGGAGCTGAGTTACTCTGAACCGAATGGGCCTGTTTGTGTGTGTCCGTGTGTGTCAATGTGTGCGACGTTGGTTGTTATCTACACATGCGGCTTGCAGAGGTGCAACGGATTCCTGCGAGGTCGCGATATATCCACGTGTGTGTGTGTGTGTGTGTGTGTGTGTTTGTGTGTTTGCGTGCGTGCGCCATGTTCTTTATCTACTTATGCTTGAGCGTTCTGATGTGGAATGTGATTCAACCGAATGATCGTTGTGACCTCCTCAGTTCGTTAGGCTTTCAATGTTTTTGACAGACACCATCCTCAGGTGTGTAGAGAGAAGCTGAATAGGTCCTTCCATGGCATGGCTTTCCAAATGAACAAGTGACACAACGATAACATTGTAACAAAGTATATAACAATTCATACAAATAACATTAACACCAATTATAAGAGTAACATCATTTGGCAATAATAACGAACCAACAATCCTCCCAGGCCTGCCCAACCTCATGATTGGTCCAATTTAGCAGAAATGCGTACATAATATATAGACGGTCCTGAAGACATTCGTTACATCGGCCAGAGGGTTAGACCGGCTCGGAAATGCCTGGTCACCATGCTGAGAATATTTTTAAAATGACGGAATAACACGATAACACAGTAATTGTGATGGCAAATATACGCAAAGAAATGACGACCGCTCATCATCGACGAGCTAACGAAACTTAGTCGAAATGAAATTCCATTTCAATGCGACTATTAGAACCGACAGCCAACAGAACCCTTCATTGTGAGGTCACCAATGGGCGTGACTGCACGACTGTGTGACGTCACAGAACGACAGTTCCTTATCGCATTTGAAACATTGCTTCAAGATGGCGAGCACGTGTTTCTTTCTCGTTGCTTCGCTTCACTGTTTCATACTGCACTTCAACCTCGGTTACCTGGTACTACTTCAACACGTGAGCTTTGAACGAGTGGGAAGATTTGCGTGTACGTTTTAACTGTGTTTTGAAGGTGCGGTTGTGCACGGGGACCTGCACAGCTGCTCGTTTCCACCTCGCTGGAGCTGAGTTACTCTGAACCGAATGGGCCTGTTTGTGTGTGTCCGTGTGTGTCAATGTGTGCGACGTTGGTTGTTATCTACACATGCGGCTTGCAGAGGTGCAACGGATTCCTGCAAGGTCGCGATATATCCATGTGTGTGTGTGTGTATGTGGGTGTGTGTGTGTGTGTGTGTGTGTGTGTGTGTGTGTGTGTGTTGATGTGTGTGTGTGTGTGTGTGTGCATGCGCCATGTTCTTTGTGTGCTTATGCTTGAGCGTTCTGATGTGGAATGTGATACAACCGAATGATCGTTGTGACACTCCTCAGTTCGTTAGGCTTTCAATGTTTTTGACAGACACCATCCTTAGGTGTGTAGAGAGAAGCTGAATAGGTCCTTCCATGGCATGGCTTTCCAAATGAACAAGAGACACAACGATAACATTGTAACAAAGTATATAACAATTAATACAAATAACATTAACACCAATAATAAGAGTAACATCATTTGGCAATAATAACGAACCAACAATCCTCCCAGGCCTGCCCAACCTCATGATTGGTCCAATTTAGCAGAAATGCGTACATAATATATAGACGGTCCTGAAGACATTCGTTACATCGGCCAGAGGGTTAGACCGGCTCGGAAATGCCTGGTCACTGTTGGGGAATTGGTTTGCGAGTACTCAAGACTCCAATGACCGGACACAGGTTTTACAAAAGGTCTGGTTTATTAACTGTATTCACTTCATTCCAATTACCATAATGATACCGCTTAATTCAATTGACCAGGTTAACTCTTTTCGCATGGTCCTTCTCGGTCAGCCGATGTTCCTCCGACACTCCCGTCGGTCAGCGCTTCTCGTGACAAGTCTTGTCGACTCCACGTTTGCTCTCGTTTATATGGACAAACTGGACTTAATCTCCTCTCCGCTAATGCCCCGAGGTCATGCATGTACCAAGTCCTGGTATCAGCTCGCTCCCCTCCTGTTGTGAGTTCCGTTTACCAAACGATAGGGGGGTGCTTCAGCCAGGGGCTGTGACCAGGTGGACAAGAGATTATCATGTTCGGGCGCATTCCTGACACTCATTTACAAACTCGGCTTTCACAGAGTTTGCATGTAAAATGTATCTGCTTTGTTACCAGGTTAATTAATAAGTTACCAGTGCCAATTAATAAGTTATACTGAGTTACACTTCCACAATTCCCTCATCTTTTTGTTTTTGTTTATATTAACCATTAATCTAAACATCAATATAAGTAAACAATCAATCACTACAAGTAAACATCATTACAAGTATAAGTAAATAATCAATCAATTTGGTAATCAAATTCCCTTAGGCATACACCGTCATCCTGCAAGAATCACAAAACATTTCGTTGGTCATTGACTCCTTCCATATTGTTCAATCTATTGCATTTGCATCACAAATATATTTTCAAAACAACACTTCACCATCACCAAGATACAACAATTTCACTTCATTTTCAAGTTTTGTAAAGCATCTGCACCATCTGGCAAAAAACGTTTGCCTCCACACAAATGTTGACTTTGTTTGAAAGGAAGGGCTGATCACTTGTGTTAAAATGTCGTTGTCCTGCAACTTCTGATGTGATGAATGTTCGAAGCCTTCGAACAAGAGTAAGTGATCGCCTTTCTTTCATATGTTGCAGTGTGATCCAGGCAAATGGTCACATAAATTTCCTTGGTGAAGGTAAGCATTCATCTCCAAGTTACACGGGAGAATGTCTTCATCATTCTTTGAGAAAGAGGGTGTATGCCATGATTAACTTCATTTTTAGCCACAAATTTTCTTTCTCGAACTTCTTCCCAATTCCGTTAGCACTCCCTTCAAAATGTGATCTCGTCTTATCCTTATGCTCAGTCACATCTGAATCTGCTTTCCGCACACACTGAATCAGATAGGGTACATCTTACCATGAAACAGCATAATCATGTATATCTTCCGACAGTTTCACATTCAACAATTTGTTGTTTTTCCTTAACACATTCAAAAAGTTATATTCATTTATATGCGTCACACAAATAATATTCAATCAGGTATGTATTTCACTACTAAACTAAGAATAGCATCCACAATTGCTTGCAGGTTAATATAGTTCAAAAATTAACTCATGCAGGTATTTTAGCACTACTTTAAGAAAATAAATTGTATATGATTACAATCACAAACGGGAATACCTAATTCCCAACAACAATTTTCCCAAACCAACAAATTAAGCATAATGTATTATTACCATAATTCCTCTCCACTTTTTTTTTTTCCTCTTTTTTCCTAACAGTGTGTCACTCGTGGTGATATGAGTTCACTGATATTGTAATTGACACAACTCATAACATTGTCGTTATGCCATTATCTTAATTCTACTGTATTCACTATTCATTTGCAACATCACTTGATTCATTCTTTTAATCTCGGTATTATTCATATCATCATAACAATCTTTCTATTTTAAGTCCATATTTGTTTCTATTCTTATCAACCTCCTATGGTTTATCAATTTGTTCCAAAACACTGCAACCAAAGATTTTAACCAAAGCTCTATCAAACTATTTCCAATTTGAACTCTTAATTAAACAACAATTCAAATAATTAACTTCAATGGGTCAACAAACTCATTTTATAAACAGATCTAATTTTCCCATCCAATAATTTCCCTTGCCAAATGTCATATTGCAACACTTTAATAAACCTTCGAAAAATGTCTCCCAAATCAATAAATTCCCTTTTTACTTCCCAAATACTCATCTGTAAATTACATATTCAATTACAGTTTCTCCCTATTTGTTCGGCCTAAATGGCCACCGAAGTGGCTGCCAACATGCAGTACCGTTTTTATCTACCAAGCAAGTATTCGTCCACATAAGATCTCTACCAAAATGTTGTTTGTAAAAAAAACAAATCTGGGATTTCTGATTACATGGATGCACCCTCTCAGGACATTTCAGGCTGCTTGTTAACAATCCACTACGATAGATTAATTCCTTTACCCACAATCAAATAATTAGTACAAATTGAGGATATTATCCCTATCACATTCATTTATAGATTCATTATGTTGGATCTAAATTTTCTCCCACTGCTGCAAGGAAGAACAATAGCTCTCATAAGTCTTTGTAATATCCCACTTCATTTACCCAGCATCGAAGAATTTATTTACTATCCATTCCCATCTGTTAACCAGTGACTTTGTTTGAACTCCAAAACTTAATTTGATGAATCCCATGTGTACAGCTACCCCTTATTGAAACCCATACTTTTGTAGAAAATATCCAAGTAAGTGTTTTTATTTTAAACCCCCTTAACTGTTGCTCATCCATTTCTATGCACCCAGTGAGTACTACTGACACCAGTATGCCAATATAGGTGTGCGAGTTTAACAAATATGTTGCAGGTACATGTGACATCGCGTTCTGAGTATAAATAACGTAACAGCACGTTCATGTCTGCCCCTTGGTTTAAGATTCACAATGCATTCCGTTTTAAAACTCACAATAGTTCAAATCAGCAAGATTTTCTTTACTATTTTCCCATATCATCTATGCCTAATACACATCCATACATACAACACAATTTATATGCTGATAAAATTCAAGTTTATATATATATATATATACATATATATATATATATATATAAATCCGTGAGCAGAGTATTCTGGGAAGTCAGTGTAAGACCTCTCCCAAATTTGGCTAATTTTGTACTCCCTCATTTCTTTTTTATGAAGCTCATATCCATAAATAGCTGTTATTCTCATATAAATTCTATCAAAATGGAATCCCCAAATTACTCACAATTTTACTATTAATTAATGGCTGCTCATAACCCAGCACATCAAATCTTTATATTCCATCTCCCTTGACAAAAGAGATAATGTTCATAATCAAATTATATTTCTATTTTATTTTACGGATTCTCTGCATATTCAATCCCATCCACATACAACTATCCATTTCCAGACAGGCACACTGTCGGTGTCAACAATCTTGTAAGATTGATACACAAAACAATAAAAAACACTAACATTGACACACAAAAATACACACACACATGCATTATGCGTATTTGTTTGCGTTGGAACTATTATTTACAGATCAAGATGGGTGTCAATTTTATTTCAATTTCATAAAATTTGTCCTTCAATTTTAGAAATGCTAATACACAAATGGACCAAAAAGTTTATTCTTAGAAAAACCCCTATGATGTCACATTGAAATTACCCTTTCAGTTCCCACAATAATTTATCCAAATTTGACTAGACACCCATTTACATGTCAGTCGACCACTGACTTATCAATTATGCGGAACACTAGTCCGAAATTCCCACCTGATCATGATGTGACCCTTGTCACTTGGTTTCAAAAATTTGCAAAGCAATTGTTCCAACTTTGTAAATTTAAAATTGTGTGCCCAACATAAAAGATCCAATTTCGGCATGTGATCAATTAATTACTAATTTGCTTACAAGCAAAAGAAAAAATGAATAATTCTTGCTCCGAAAACTTTTCAGACCCAAGAATCATCGACAGTTATTCATGTTTGTCCAGTAATCTAATTTGTTGAGGCCAATCGTCATTTGGGATTTGTCGCAATGAAGGCCTAATCATTGTCTGAGGTATCGGTCAGCACTGGTACCCTTGATCTTGGTTTACCCTATTAACTTGTCTTCCTTTTGGTATACGGAAATCCTCTTTTCCAATGTCCCATCCGTCCACACTTGAAACACCGGTTTCTGTCGTTGTCTGATCTGTGCACCTGTGCACTTGTAATGCTGGGCTGCATCTCTACATCCCTGAGTTGCCACTGCAATCTCTCGTTATCTCCTGAAACACGAAAAAATTCTCTGTACCGTCCTTTTTGGGGAGACAACTGGAAATCTGATGGGACAACTGTCACTTTCATTCCTAATTTCGAGGGCAGTTGTGCATTTGTCTCCTCCACTGTATCCTGTATCCTTTTTATTTTAAGTTCTAGATCCGTTATCCGTTCTTGCTGTTCCCGTTGTCTGGATTCACCATCCCAAAGATGGAATGCAAGCCAGTCTACCGTTAGATTCTGTCTCTTCCTGGCTTTCAATCTTTGTTCCAATCTTTCCAATCGACTTCGCTCAAATGTACCATCTCTTGGAAACTCCTCATCATGTCCCTTTGTCCACAAATACCAATTCTCGACCTGCCTTATAGCTTCGGCACCATAACGGTCGTACATATGATGTGTACAAGTACCTTTTTGTGGAATTTCTGGTTGTCCTTGTGTATTCTTGCAGGCTCCATTTCCCATTCTGCCTTTTATCAAAGTAGCGTTGGATGTGTTGTAGCTTGTTCCAGGTTCCTCTAAAGCTTCACTCGTACTTCCAGGAAGGATCTCTCCACCTGTTCACACGGTGATTTCCAGAGAATCTCCCTAAGCTGTGGCTTTTGCACAATCCAATCTCACAGATCAGTATTTGCAGATGAGCCGGAGGGTCAGTATGAAATGGGTGAATCCTCAGGTGTCCGCTCTGTTTGACGGGGAAATCACACAATGGTAACCGCACATATATATCTGTATATAAACTCACCACCTTGCTCAATTTTCCCAGGTTGTCTCCACATTGATAATATCTCGCAAAGATATCAAAGCTTCTTTCTTGAGACCGCATTTTCATCAATCAAACAATCAATATATTCAATTCAATTTATTCAGTTCAATTTATGCAATTAAATTCAATCAATTAGATTCAATCAATTAACAATTCAATCAATTATTCAATTTCAATTAATTCATCAATATTCATCAATAAATCAAATTAATCATTTTGAATGACTCCTTGCATAAGCCCTTTCCCCAATGATGTCAGGACAGGTCCATCCATTGACTGAGATCGACTCTCATCGGTCGTCACCTCTGGTTCGTACCTCATGTCAATTGATGAATCACCGTCCTGTCCTAGGGTCATATCTGACATATTTCCCCATTTTGCCTGGTCTCCACAAATTTTCTTTGCAACCACTAAAGGCAACTCATCCTTCATTCGTGAGACAGCCAAAATGGATGGCAGATATTAAAGTTCATTGGAAAAAATATCTCATCATTTTTTCCTTTAATAGTACCCAAAATCTCTTGGCAATTTAAATTTCGTAAAACTCCTGAAATAAGACTGTAAAATACCTTCAATCATGCTAAATTTTGAAACTCCATCGCTTGTAACACCCAATTTATCCCATAGGGCTTGAAAGTTCTTTCCCAAGTTCATGCAATCATTCTGCATTTGAACCCTATGATATCATTCATAATAATCATCATGATTTTATAGTCATGGTCATATCATAATCATCTATTTAAAACGAACATTTCCTTTATCACCACAGTTATGTGGTATAATCAACAATAGAATAAAACTGTACATAGCAACAGGCTACCTCATGGCCACTTAGTATACCTATTGACAATAAGTCATAACAATATCGAATAATCATTGAACAATTCAAAAATCGCTTCCACTGCTCCAGCCGCAGCATTCGTCATTTTGTCTGCTCATCCGCATGACCAAAACGAAATAAAGGGAGCTCAACCATTACACAGCGCTTTTAATGGCGCATGCCATAGAAACTCAACGCAATTTCGACTCGGCCAGAAAACGAGCAAATTTTGCAGGATGTTAACTGGAATTAGTCGTGAAAATATATCCAAAATACACAAAAATACACACCCACAAAAATAAACAACAAACCCAAACAAACCCAAGGTCGACCCTCTTACACAGTAAATTACATCATTTCAGCATCGTATTGATTGCTGAAATATTCCAGGGTTTATACATACCTTAAAAGAGGTATGCGTGGTGTTGCCCCCTCCCACGTTTATTCCAGGGTTTATACACACCTTAAAAGAGGTATGCGTGGTGTTGCCCCCTCCCACTTTTAATTCCTCATTAAATTCCTCATTAAATTACTTATTAAATTACTTATTAAATTACTCATTAAATTACTCATTAAATTACTCATTAAATTACTCATTAAATTACTCATTAAATTACTCATTAAATTACTCATTAAATTACTTATTAATTACTTATTAAATTACTTATTAAATTACTCATTAAGTTACTCATTAAATTACTCATTAACTTAACTTACATAGTTTCAGCATTGTATTGATTGCTGAAATATTCCAGGGTTTATACACACCTTAAAAGAGGTATGCGTGGTGTTGCCCCCTCCCACGTTTATTCCAGGGTTTATACACACCTTAAAAGAGGTATGCGTGGTGTTGCCCCCTCCCACTTTTAATTACTCATTACATCGTTTCCATTAAAAAACATCGCTTCTACTGCTCCAGCCGCAGCATTTGTCACTTTGTTTGCTCATCCGCATGACCAAAACGAAATAAAGGGAGCTCAACCATTACACAGCGCTTTTAATGGCGCATGCCATAGAAACTCAACGCAATTTCGCCTCGGCCAGCAAACGAGCAAATTTTGCAGGATGTTAACTGGAATTAGTCGTGAAAATATATCCAAAATACACAAGAAATACACACCCACACAAATAAACAACATTTATTCCGTTCAACAGAACAAACATTTCCTCTATCATGACATGCATGTCTTCAAAATTATATGACCAAGAGAAAAAGTAAAATTAATTAAAAACTGCGGGCAGTGATGATCCGGGCACCATACCGCTCCATCCTGATTGGACGAGTGCGTGCTAGAGTCATTAACAACGACAGTCCAGATCCGATTGTTCAAAATTTCAACTCAATCGATCGAAAAATGAACGCAGGGATGCATTTTAAAGGTGCAGTGGCACTAACTGAGTTGCCACGAATATGGCCACGAAATTGCCAATATGGCCATCACAAAATATTTTCCTTAATCAATTGGCTCATAGCATAACCAATCTGCAAGTATTTCATCCGAAGATGTGTCTCTGAGGACTTTTAATTAAATAAGTCATTTATAAATCAACGAGTTAATTTATTAAATGATTAATCAATAAATCAAAATTTTCCTTGACAGCCACATCACTCGGTCAGTGTCATGTCCAAATATCAGCTTCCTTACTCAAAAGGTGCCTGAGTTAATGTAATGTAATTACTGTAATAAGATTACTGCAATTACTGTAATGATTACTGTAATTACTGTAATTACCGGAACTGTAATTACTGTAATTACCTCAGGTAATTACTGTAATGTAATTACTGTAATTTAATAAGAAATGTAATTAATTAAATAAGTACTTCATTAATCGCTAATAATGAAATAATTCCTGAATTCTTATCCGATTTACTTAACATTTGAGTGTCCCCAAAACGTTGGAGCAAAACGTTGCAACAACGAAAGTGAAACGTTGTAGCGACGTTGTGGAAACGTCAGCAAAACACAACATTTGAATGTTCCCAAAACGTTTCAACAAAACGTTGCAACAACGAAAGTGAAACGTTGTAGTGACATTGTGGAAACGTTAGCACAACACAACATTTGAATGTTCCCAAAACGTTTCAACAAAACGTTGCAACAACGAAAGTGAAACGTTGTAGCGACGTTGTGGAAACGATAGCACAACACAACATTTGAATGTTCTCAAAACGTTTCAACAAAACGTTGCAACAACGAAAGTGAAACGTTGTAGCGACGTTGTGGAAACGTTAGCACAACACAACATTTGAATGTTCCCAAAACGTTTCAACAAAACGTTGCAACAACGAAAGTGAAACGTTGTAGCGACGTTGTGGAAACGTTAGCACAACCCAACCTTTGAATGGTCCCAAAACGTTTCAACAACAAATGGTCACAAGTCATTATCACATTGCAATGACCTCTAAACATTCCTAAACCAATATCCCATTAAAAATCCCATTAAAATCCCATATTTTGTCACCCTTTGCATTGTTGAAAGCAATTAATTCCATAACTTAATATTACCTCAATTTATATATACTAGGGCGTGCCCGCACGTACGTGCTCGCCCGTACGTGCTTGCAAAAAAACATGCGTGCAAACAACAACAACAAAAACTTTGAAACCACGTGGCAGTAACGACCACAGAACCCCCCTTCTATTTACATGCAATGGTTTGGTCCATTCGCAAAGCCAAAGCGAACGACCACAGAACCCCCCTTCTATTTACATGCAATGGTTTGGTCCATTCGCAAAGCCAAAGCGAACGACCACAGAACCCCCCCTTCTATTTACATGAAATGGTTTGGTCCATTCGCAGAGCCAAAGCGAACGGCTTGCGAGTACGGTGACCATACCTTGGGACCCACTTGTCCGATTAATTTCAAACCTTAACAAATTTCCCATTCCTTCCCTTCCTGATCTTTCGATGTAGGGATGGGTTCTTTTTAGGATCATGTTGCATCGAGCATTATTTTCCAAAATAGTGTGAACATTAACCCACACCAAAACCTCTGACATCCCACCATTAACACCTATTTTAAGTGTGCCGAATCAGTAAGCATCACCCCTTCTATGAGCCTCGACCAGAGGGTGGTTGTTACCCACAAACACTCGTCGCTAGCTGTTCCATTGTCTGCCGATTCCCACTCTGCTGTTTTTGTCTCATAATCACCAAAACAAGAACAGTACACATTTCCTGTAATTATCTCTCATAATCAGGATAAATTTGGAACAGCCCTTAAACTAACACCAAGCAGATCAATTTTTATATTTAGGTTGAGGTTTCACACAAACTGGTTAACCAAATAATACAGAATTATTATTATTATTATTATTATTATTATTTTATTTTTTTTCAAAAGCACTTGTTCACCAATTTTTATCCAATCGCCATCTTTCACAGTAATTCTGGACCGGCATGAGGTGGGATTGTCTGTCATGAATTTATTTGTTGATCGAACGAGTTTTAATTTGTCTAAATCCGACCAGTCGTTCCAAAGATATAAGCCTTTTTGTCGCAATACCATAAATTGGAATGAGGTAAATATATATAAATATAATTCCCTTTCCCGGTTCCCTGTCGCTCGCCGAGCGCCGAGCAAGTCGCTCGCTCGCCGAGCAAGTCGAGTGCTTTGAACAAGTGCAAAAAAAAAGTAGTACTTTATACGTGTACGGGTGGGTAAACGAGTGTACCGGCCTTACACGTCCTGGAAGCAAATGGTCGCAAGGTGCACGCTTGCTCCATCTGCTTCCAGGTCACAGTAAGACCCTTAATGACCAGCGCAAAAATACGTATTTACAGAAATCATTTAGAAAAAAAAAACGAATAAATTGCTACAGTCGTTTATCGAAGTACCATTCGTGATGGCTCACGCCACCTATCGCGGCATCGGTGCGCACGGAACCCCAGACCACCTGCTCCCCCATGTATGTACACATAACTTCCAAGTTCGTAAATCATATTGGACAAAACAAGACACACTCACCTTTTAAAGAAGACTTGTTTGTACAATTGATGTCAGCGGTGCCTCCAGATTGTTGGGGAATTGGTTGGCGAGTACTCAAGACTCCAATGACCGGACACAGGTTTTACAAAAGGTCTGGTTTATTAACTGTATTCACTTCATTCCAATTACCATAATGATACCGCTTAATTCAATTGACCAGGTTAACTCTTTTCGCATGGTCCTTCTCGTTCAGCCGATGTTCCTCCGACACTCCCGTCGGTCAGCGCTTCTCGTGACAAGTCTTGTCGACTCCACGTTAGCTCTCGTTTATATGGACAAACTGGACTTAATCTCCTCTCCGCTAATGCCCCGAGGTCATGCATGTACCAAGTCCTGGTATCAGCTCGCTCCCCTCCTGTTGTGAGTTCCATTTACCAAACGATAGGGGGGTGCTTCAGCCAGGGGCTGTGACCAGGTGGACAAGAGATTATCATGTTCGGGCGCATTCCTGACACTCATTTACAAACTCGGCTTTCACAGAGTTTGCATGTAAAATGTATCTGCTTTGTTACCAGGTTAATTAATAAGTTACCAGTGCCAATTAATAAGTTATACTGAGTTACACTTCCACATCACCATGCTGAGAATATTTTTAAAATGACGGAATAACACGATAACGCAGTAATTGTGATGGCAAATATACGCAAAGAAATGACGACCGCTCATCATCGACGAGCTAACGAAACTTAGTCGAAATGAAATTCCATTTCAATGTGACTATTAGAACCGACAGCCAACAGAACCCTTCATTGTGAGGTCACCAATGGGCGTGACTGCACGACTGTGTGACGTCACAGAACGACAGTTCCTTATCGCATTTGAAACATTGCTTCAAGATGGCGAGCACGTGTTTCTTTCTCGTTGCTTCGCTTCGCTGTTTCATACTGCACTTCAACCTCGGTTACCTGGTACTACTTCAACACGTGAGCTTTGAACGAGTGGGAAGATTTGCGTGTACGTTTTAACTGGTTTGAAGGTGCGGTTGTTCACAGGGACCTGCACAGCTGCTCGTTTCCACCTCGCTGGAGCTGAGTTACTCTGAACCGAATGGGCCTGTTTGTGTGTGTCCGTGTGTGTCAATGTGTGCGACGTTGGTTGTTATCTACACATGCGGCTTGCAGAGGTGCAACGGATTCCTGCCAGGTCGCGATGTATCCACGTGTGTGTGTGTGTGCGTGTGCGTGCGTGCGCCATGTTCTTTGTGTGCTTATGCTTGAGCGTTCTGATGTGGAATGTGATACAACCGAATGATCGTTGTGACCTCCTCAGTTCGTTAGGCTTTCAATGTTTTTGACAGACACCATCCTCAGGTGTGTAGAGAGAAGCTGAATAGGTCCTTCCATGGCATGGCTTTCCAAATGAACAAGAGACACAACGATAACATTGTAACAAAGTATATAACAATTAATACTAATAACATTAACACCAATAATAAGAGTAACATCATTTGGCAATAATAACGAACCAACAATCCTCCCAGGCCTGCCCAACTTCATGATTGGTCCAATTTAGCAGAAATGCGTCCATAATATATAGACGGTCCTGAAGACATTCGTTTCATCGGCCAGGGGGTTAGACCAGCTCGGAAATGCCTGGTCACCATGCTGAGAATATTTAAAAAATGACGGAATAACACGATAACACAGTAATTGTGATGGCAAATATAAGCAAAGAAATGACGACCGCTCATCATCGACGAGCTAACGGAACTTAGTCGAAATGAAATTCCATTTCAATGCGACTATTAGAACCGACAGCCAACAGAACCCTTCATTGTGAGGTCACCAATGGGCGTGACTGCACGACTGTGTGACGTCACAGAACGACAGGTCCTTATCGCATTTGAAACATTGCTTCAAGATGGCGAGCACGTGTTTCTTTCTCGTTGCTTCGCTTCGCTGTTTCATACTGCACTTCAACCTCGGTTACCTGGTACTACTTCAACACGTGAGCTTTGAACGAGTGGGAAGATTTGCGTGTACGTTTTAACTGGTTTGAAGGTGCGGTTGTGCACGGGGACCTGCACAGATGCTCGCTTCCACCTCGCTGGAGCTGAGTTCCTCTGAACCGAATGGGCCTGTTTGTGTGTGTCCGTGTGTGTCAATGTGTGCGACGTTGGTTGTTATCTACACATGCGGCTTGCAGAGGTGCAACGGATTCCTGCCAGGTCGCGATATATCCACGTGTGTGTGTGTGTGTGTGTGTGTGTGTGTGTGTGTGTGTGTGTGTGTGTGTGTGTGTGTGTATGTGTGTGTGTGCGTGCGCCATGTTCTTTGTGTACTTATGCTCGAGCGTTCTGATGTGTAATGTGATACAACAGAATGATCGTTGTGACCTCCTCAGTTCGTTAGGCTTTCAATGTTTTTGACAGACACCATCCTCAGGTGTGTAGAGAGAAGCTGAATAGGTCCTTCCATGGCATGGCTTTCCAAATGAACAAGAGACACAACGATAACATTGTAACAAAGTATATAACAATTAATGCAAATAACATTAACACCAATAATAAGAGTAACATCATTTGGCAATAATAACGAACCAACAATTCTCCCAGGCCTGCCCAACCTCACGATTGGTCCAATTTAGCAGAAATGCGTACATAATATATAGACGGTCCTGAAGACATTCGTTACATCGGCCAGAGGGTTAGACCGGCTCGGAATTTGCCTGGTCACCATGCTGAGAATATTTTAAAAATTACGGAATAACACGATAACACAGTAATTGTGATGGCAAATATACGCAAAGAAATGACGACCGCTCATCATCGACGAGCTAACGAAACTTAGTCGAAATGAAATTCCATTTCAATGCGACTATTAGAACCGACAGCCAACAGAACCCTTCATTGTGAGGTCACCAATGGGCGTGACTGCACGACTGTGTGACGTCACAGAACGACAGTTCCTTATCGCATTTGAAACATTGCTTCAAGATGGCGAGCACGTGTTTCTTTCTCGTTGCTTCGCTTCGCTGTTTCATACTGCACTTCAACCTCGGTTACCTGGTACTACTTCAACACGTGAGCTTTGAACGAGTGGGAAGATTTGCGTGTACGTTTTAACTGGTTTGAAGGTGCGGTTGTTCACTGGGACCTGCACAGCTGCTCGTTTCCACCTCGCTGGAGCTGAGTTACTCTGAACCGAATGGGCCTGTTTGTGTGTGTCCGTGTGTGTCAATGTGTGCGACGTTGGTTGTTATCTACACATGCGGCTTGCAGAGGTGCAACGGATTCCTGCCAGGTCGCGATATATCCACGTGTGTGTGTGTGTATGTGTGTTTGTGTGTGTGTGTGTGTGTGTGTGCGTGTGCGTGCGTGCGCCATGTTCTTTGTGTGCTTATGCTTGAGCGTTCTGATGTGCAATGTGATACAACCGAATGATCGTTGTGACCTCCTCAGTTCGGTAGGCTTTCAATGTTTTTGACAGACACCATGCTCAGGTGTGTTGAGAGAAGCTGAATAGGTCCTTCCATGGCATGGCTTTCCAAATGAACAAGAGACACAACGATAACATTGTAACAAAGTATATAACAATTAATACAAATAACATTAACACCAATAATAAGAGTAACATCATTTGGCAATAATAACGAACCAACAATCCTCCCAGGCCTGCCCAACCTCATGATTGGTCCAATTTAGCAGAAATGCGTACATAATATATAGACGGTCCTGAAGACATTCGTTACATCGGCCAGAGGGTTAGACCGGCTCGGAAATGCCTGGTCACCATGCTGAGAATATTTTAAAAATGACGGAATAACACGATAACACAGTAATTGTGATGGCAAATATACGCAAAGAAATGACGACCGCTCATCATCGACGAGCTAACGAAACTTCGTCGAAATGAAATGCCATTTCAATGCGACTATTAGAACCGACAGCCAACAGAACCCTTCATTGTGAGGTCACCAATGGGCGTGACTGCACGACTGTGTGACGTCACATTACGACAGTTCCTTATCGCATTTGAAACATTGCTTCAAGATGGCGAGCACGTGTTTCTTTCTCGTTGCTTCACTTCGCTGTTTCATACTGCACTTCAACCTCGGTTACCTGGTACTACTTCAACACGTGAGCTTTGAACGAGTGGGAAGATTTGCGTGTACGTTTTAACTGGTTTGAAGGTGCGGTTGTTCACAGGGACCTGCACAGCTGCTCGTTTCCACCTCGCTGGAGCTGAGTTACTCTGAACCGAATGGGCCTGTTTGTGTGTGTCCGTGTGTGTCAATGTGTGCGACGTTGGTTGTTATCTACACATGCGGCTTGCAGAGGTGCAACGAATTCCTGCCAGGTCGCGATATATCCAAGTGTGTGTGTGTGTGCGTGTGCGTGCTTGCGCCATGTTCTTTGTGTACTTATGCTTGAGCGTTCTGATGTGGAATGTGATACAACCGAATGATCGTTGTGACCTCCTCAGTTCGTTAGGCTTTCAATGTTTTTGACAGACACCATCCTCAGGTGTGTAGAGAGAAGCTGAATAGGTCCTTCCATGGCATGGCTTTCCAAATGAACAAGAGACACAACGATAACATTGTAACAAAGTATATAACAATTAATACTAACAACATTAACACCAATAATAAGAGTAACATCATTTGGCAATAATAACGAACCAACAATCCTCCCAGGCCTGCCCAACTTCATGATTCGTCCAATTTAGCAGAAATGCGTCCATAATATAGAGACGGTCCTGAAGACATTCGTTACATCGGCCAGAGGGTTAGACCGGCTCAGAAATGCCTGGTCACCATGCTGAGAATATTTTTAAAATGACGGAATAACACGATAACACAGTAATTGTGATGGCAAATATACGCAAAGAAATGACGACCGCTCATCATCGACGAGCTAACGAAACTTAGTCGAAATGAAATTCCATTTCAATGCGACGATTAGAACCGACAGCCAACAGAACCCTTCATTGTGAGGTCACCAATGGGCGTGACTGCACGACTGTGTGACGTCACAGAACGACAGGTCCTTATCGCATTTGAAACATTGCTTCAAGATGGCGAGCACGTGTTTCTTTCTCTTTGCTTCGCTTCGCTGTTTCATACTTCACTTCAACCTCGGTTACCTGGTACTACTTCAACACGTGAGCTTTGAACGAGTGGGAAGATTTGCGTGTACGTTTTACCTGGTTTGAAGGTGCGGTTCGACAACCTTCCATGTGCACGGGGACATGCACAGCTGCTCGTTTGCACCTCGCTGGAGCTGAGTTACTCTGAACCGAATGGGCCTGTTTGTGTGTGTCCGTGTGTGTCAATGTGTGCGACGTTGGTTGTTATCTACACATGCGGCTTGCAGAGGTGCAACGGATTCCTGCCAGGTCGCGATATATCCACGTGTGTGTGTGTGTGTGTGTGTGTGTGTGTGTGTGTGTGTGTGTGTGTGTGTTTGTGTGTTTGCGTGCGTGAGCCATGTTCTTTGTGTACTTGTGCTTGAGCGTTCTGATGTGGAATGTGATACAACCGAATGATCGTTGTGACCTCCTCAGTTCGTTAGGCTTTCAATGTTTTTGACAGACACCATCCTTAGGTGTGTAGAGAGAAGCTGAATCGGTCCTTCCATGGCATGGCTTTCCAAATGAACAAGAGACACAACGATAACATTGTAACAAAGTATATAACAATTAATACTAATAACATTAACACCAATAATAAGCGTAACATCATTTGGCAATAATAACGAACCAACAATCCTCCCAGGCCTGCCCAACTTCATGATTGGTCCAATTTAGCAGAAATGCGTCCATAATATATAGACGGTCCTGAAGACATTCGTTACATCGGCCAGAGGGTTAGACCGGCTCGGAAATGCCTGGTCACCATGCTGAGAATATTTAAAAAATGACGGAATAACACGATAACACAGTAATTGTGATGGCAAATATAAGCAAAGAAATGACGACCGCTCATCATCGACGAGCTAACGAAACTTGTCGAAATGAAATTCCATTTCAATGCGACTATTAGAACCGACAGCCAACAGAACCCTTCATTGTGAGGTCACCAATGGGCGTGACTGCACGACTGTGTGACGTCACAGAACGACAGGTCCTTATCGCATTTGAAACATTGCTTCAAGATGGCGAGCACGTGTTTCTTTCTCGTTGCTTCGCTTCGCTGTTTCATACTGCACTTCAACCTCGGTTACCTGGTACTACTTCAACACGTGAGCTTTGAACGAGTGGGAAGATTTGCGTGTACGTTTTAACTGGTTTGAAGGTGCGGTTGTGCACGGGGACCTGCACAGATGCTCGCTTCCACCTCGCTGGAGCTGAGTTCCTCTGAACCGAATGGGCCTGTTTGTGTGTGTCCGTGTGTGTCAATGTGTGCGACGTTGGTTGTTATCTACACATGCGGCTTGCAGAGGTGCAACGGATTCTTGCCAGGTCGCGATATATCCACGTGTGTGTGTGTGTGTGTGTGTGTGTGTGTGTGTGTGTGTGTGTGTGTGTGTGTGTGCGTGCGCCATGTTCTTTATGTACTTATGCTTGAGCGTTCTGATGTGGAATGTGATTCAACCGAATGATCGTTGTGACCTCCTCAGTTCGTTAGGCTTTCAATGTTTTTGACAGACACCATCCTTAGGTGTGTAGAGAGAAGCTGAATCGGTCCTTCCATGGCATGGCTTTCCAAATGAACAAGAGACACAACGATAACATTGTAACAAAGTATATAACAATTAATACAAATAACATTAACACCAATAATAAGAGTAACATCATTTGGCAATAATAACGAACCAACAATCCTCCCAGGCCTGCCCAACCTCATGATTGGTCCAATTTAGCAGAAATGCGTACATAATATATAGACGATCCTGAAGACATTCGTTACATCGGCCAGAGGGTTAGACCGGCTCGGAAATGCCTGGTGACCATGCTGAGAATATTTTTTAAATGACGGAATAACACGATAACACGGTAATTGTGATGGCAAATATACGCAAAGAAATGACGACCGCTCATCATCGACGAGCTAACGAAACTTAGTCGAAATGAAATTCCATTTCAATGCGACTATTAGAACCGACAGCCAACAGAACCTTTCATTGTGAGGTCACCAATGGGCGTGACTGCACGACTGTGTGACGTCACAGAACGACAGTTCCTTATCGCATTTGAAACATTGCTTCAAGATGGCGAGCACGTGTTTCTTTCTCGTTGCTTCGCTTCGCTGTTTCATACTGCACTTCAACCTCGGTTACCTGGTACTACTTCAACACGTGAGCTTTGAACGAGTGGGAAGATTTGCGTGTACGTTTTAACTGGTTTGAAGGTGCGGTTCGACAACCTTCCATGTGCACGGGGACATGCACAGCTGCTCGTTTGCACCTCGCTGGAGCTGAGTTACTCTGAACCGAATGGGCCTGTTTGTGTGTGTCCGTGTGTGTCAATGTGTGCGACGTTGGTTGTTATCTACACATGCGGCTTGCAGAGGTGCAACGGATTCCTGCCAGGTCGCGATATATCCACGTGTGTGTGTGTGTGTGTGTGTGTGTGTGTGTGTGTGTGTTTGTGTGTTTGCGTGCGTGAGCCATGTTCTTTGTGTACTTATGCTTGAGCGTTCTGATGTGGAATGTGATACAACCGAATGATCGTTGTGACCTCCTCAGTTCGTTAGGCTTTCAATGTTTTTGACAGACACCATCCTCAGGTGTGTAGAGAGAAGCTGAATAGGTCCTTCCATGGCATGGCTTTCCAAATGAACAAGAGACACAACGATAACATTGTAACAAAGTATATAACAATTAATACAAATAACATTAACACCAATAATAAGAGTAACATCATTTGGCAATAATAACGAACCAACAATCCTCCCAGGCCTGCCCAACCTCATGATTGGTCCAATTTCGCAGAAATGCGTACATAATATATAGACGGTCCTGAAGACATTCGTTACATCGGCCAGAGGGTTAGACCGGCTCGGAAATGCCTGTTCACCATGCTGAGAATATTTTTAAAATGACGGAATAACACGATAACACAGTAATTGTGATGGCAAATATACGCAAAGAAATGACGACCGCTCATCATCGACGAGCTAACGAAACTTAGTCGAAATGAAATTCCATTTCAATGCGACTATTAGAACCGACAGCCAACAGAACCCTTCATTGTGAGGTCACCAATGGGCGTGACTGCACGACTGTGTGACGTCACAGAACGACAGGTCCTTATCGCATTTGAAACATTGCTTCAAGATGGCGAGCACGTGTTTCTTTCTCGTTGCTTCGCTTCGCTGTTTGATACTGCACTTCAACCTCGGTTACCTGGTACTACTTCAACACGTGAGCTTTGAACGAGTGGGAAGATTTGCGTGTACGTTTTAACTGGTTTGAAGGTGCGGTTGTGCACGGGGACCTGCACAGATGCTCGTTTCCACCTCGCTGGAGCTGAGTTCCTCTGAACCGAATGGGCCTGTTTGTGTGTGTCCATGTGTGTCAATGTGTGCGACGTTGGTTGTTATCTACACATGCGGCTTGCAGAGGTGCAACGGATTCCTGCAAGGTCGCGATATATCCATGTGTGTGTGTGTGTGTGTGTGTGTGTGTGTGTGTGTGTGTGTGTGTGTGTGTGTGTGTGTGTGTGTGTGTGTGTGTGTGTGCGTGCGCCATGTTCTTTGTGTGCTTATGCTTGAGCGTTCTGATGTGGAATGTGATACAACCGAATGATCGTTGTGACCTCCTCAGTTCGTTAGGCTTTCAATGTTTTTGACAGACACCATCCTCAGGTGTGTAGAGAGAAGCTGAATAGGTCCTTCCATGGCATGGCTTTCCAAATGAACAAGAGACACAACGATAACATTGTAACAAAGTATATAACAATTAATACTAATAACATTAACACCAATAATAAGAGTAACATCATTTGGCAATAATAACGAACCAACAATCCTCCCAGGCCTGCCCAACTTCATGATTGGTCCAATTTAGCAGAAATGCGTCCATAATATATAGACGGTCCTGAAGACATTCGCTACATCGGCCAGAGGGTTAGACCGGCTCGGAAATGCCTGGTCACCATGCTGAGAATATTTAAAAAATGACGGAATAACACGATAACACAGTAATTGTGATGGCAAATATACACAAAGAAATGACGACCGCTCATCATCGACGAGCTAACGAAACTTAGTCGAAATGAAATTCCATTTCAATGCGACTATTAGAACCGACAGCCAACAGAACCCTTCATTGTGAGGTCACCAATGGGCGTGACTGCACGACTGTGTGACGTCACAGAACGACAGGTCCTTATCGCATTTGAAACATTGCTTCAAGATGGCGAGCACGTGTTTCTTTCTCGTTGCTTCGCTTCGCTGTTTCATACTGCACTTCAACCTCGGTTACCTGGTACTACTTCAACACGTGAGCTTTGAACGAGTGGGAAGATTTGCGTGTACGTTTTAACTGGTTTGAAGGTGCGGTTGTGCACGGGGACCTGCACAGCTGCTCGTTTCCACCTCGCTGGAGCTGAGTTACTCTGAACCGAATGGGCCTGTTTGTGTGTGTCCGTGTGTGTCAATGTGTGCGACGTTGGTTGTTATCTACACATGCGGCTTGCAGAGGTGCAACGGATTCCTGCAAGGTCGCGATATATCCATGTGTGTGTGTGTGTGTGTGTGTGTGTGTGTGTGTGTGTGTGTGTGTGTGTGTGTGTGTGAGTGTGTGTGTGTGTGTGCGTGCGCCATTGTCTTTGTGTGCTTATGCTTGAGCGTTCTGATGTGGAATGTGATACAACCGAATGATCGTTGTGACCTCCTCAGTTCGTTAGGCTTTCAATGTTTTTGACAGACACCATCCTCAGGTGTGTAGAGAGAAGCTGAATAGGTCCTTCCATGGCATGGCTTTCCAAATGAACAAGAGACACAACGATAACATTGTAACAAAGTATATAACAATTAATACTAATAACATTAACACCAATAATAAGAGTAACATCATTTGGCAATAATAACGAACCAACAATCCACCCAGGCCTGCCCAACTTCATGATTGGTCCAATTTAGCAGAAATGCGTCCATAATATTTCGACGGTCCTGAAGACATTCGTTACATCGGCCAGAGGGTTAGACCGGCTCGGAAATGCCTGGTCACCATGCTGAGAATATTTTAAAAATGACGGAATAACACGATAACAGTAATTGTGATGGCAAATATACGCAAAGAAATGACGACCGCTCATCATCGACGAGCTAACGAAACTTAGTCGAAATGAAATTCCATTTCAATGCGACTATTAGAACCGACAGCCAACAGAACCCTTCATTGTGAGGTCACCAATGGGCGTGACTGCACGACTGTGTGACGTCACAGAACGACAGGTCCTTATCGCATTTGAAACATTGCTTCAAGATGGCGAGCACGTGTTTCTTTCTCGTTGCTTCGCTTCGCTGTTTCATACTGCACTTCAACCTCGGTTACCTGGTACTACTTCAACACGTGAGCTTTGAACGAGTGGGAAGATTTGCGTGTACGTTTTAACTGGTTTGAAGGTGCGGTTGTGCACGGGGACCTGCACAGATGCTCGTTGCCACCTCGCTGGAGCTGAGTTCCTCTGAACCGAATGGGCCTGTTTGTGTGTGTTTGTGTGTGTCCGTGTGTGTCAATGTGTGCGACGTTGGTTGTTATCTACACATGCGGCTTGCAGAGGTGCAACGGATTCCTGCCAGGTCGCGATATATCCACGTGTGTGTGTGTGTGTGTGTGTGTGTGTGTGTGTGTGTGTGTGTGTGTGTGTGTGTGTGTGTTTGTGTGTTTGCGTGCGTGAGCCATGTTCTTTGTGTACTTATGCTTGAGCGTTCTGATGTGGAATGTGATACAACCGAATGATCGTTGTGACCTCCTCAGTTCGTTAGGCTTTCAATGTTTTTGACAGACACCATCCTCAGGTGTGTAGAGAGAAGCTGAATAGGTCCTTCCATGGCATGGCTTTCCAAATGAACAAGAGACACAACGATAACATTGTAACAAAGTATATAACAATTAATACAAATAACATTAACACCAATAATAAGAGTAACATCATTTGGCAATAATAACGAACCAACAATCCTCCCAGGCCTGCCCAACCTCATGATTGGTCCAATTTCGCAGAAATGCGTACATAATATATAGACGGTCCTGAAGACATTCGTTACATCGGCCAGAGGGTTAGACCGGCTCGGAAATGCCTGTTCACCATGCTGAGAATATTTTTAAAATGACGGAATAACACGATAACACAGTAATTGTGATGGCAAATATACGCAAAGAAATGACGACCGCTCATCATCGACGAGCTAACGAAACTTAGTCGAAATGAAATTCCATTTCAATGCGACTATTAGAACCGACAGCCAACAGAACCCTTCATTGTGAGGTCACCAATGGGCGTGACTGCACGCCTGTGTGACGTCACAGAACGACAGGTCCTTATCGCATTTGAAACATTGCTTCAAGATGGCGAGCACGTGTTTCTTTCTCGTTGCTTCGCTTCGCTGTTTGATACTGCACTTCAACCTCGGTTACCTGGTACTACTTCAACACGTGAGCTTTGAACGAGTGGGAAGATTTGCGTGTACGTTTTAACTGGTTTGAAGGTGCGGTTGTGCACGGGGACCTGCACAGATGCTCGTTTCCACCTCGCTGGAGCTGAGTTCCTCTGAACCGAATGGGCCTGTTTGTGTGTGTCCATGTGTGTCAATGTGTGCGACGTTGGTTGTTATCTACACATGCGGCTTGCAGAGGTGCAACGGATTCCTGCAAGGTCGCGATATATCCATGTGTGTGTGTGTGTGTGTGTGTGTGTGTGTGTGTGTGTGTGTGTGTGTGTGTGCGTGCGCCATGTTCTTTGTGTGCTTATGCTTGAGCGTTCTGATGTGGAATGTGATACAACCGAATGATCGTTGTGACCTCCTCAGTTCGTTAGGCTTTCAATGTTTTTGACAGACACCATCCTCAGGTGTGTAGAGAGAAGCTGAATAGGTCCTTCCATGGCATGGCTTTCCAAATGAACAAGAGACACAACGATAACATTGTAACAAAGTATATAACAATTAATACTAATAACATTAACACCAATAATAAGAGTAACATCATTTGGCAATAATAACGAACCAACAATCCTCCCAGGCCTGCCCAACTTCATGATTGGTCCAATTTAGCAGAAATGCGTCCATAATATATAGACGGTCCTGAAGACATTCGCTACATCGGCCAGAGGGTTAGACCGGCTCGGAAATGCCTGGTCACCATGCTGAGAATATTTAAAAAATGACGGAATAACACGATAACACAGTAATTGTGATGGCAAATATACACAAAGAAATGACGACCGCTCATCATCGACGAGCTAACGAAACTTAGTCGAAATGAAATTCCATTTCAATGCGACTATTAGAACCGACAGCCAACAGAACCCTTCATTGTGAGGTCACCAATGGGCGTGACTGCACGACTGTGTGACGTCACAGAACGACAGGTCCTTATCGCATTTGAAACATTGCTTCAAGATGGCGAGCACGTGTTTCTTTCTCGTTGCTTCGCTTCGCTGTTTCATACTGCACTTCAACCTCGGTTACCTGGTACTACTTCAACACGTGAGCTTTGAACGAGTGGGAAGATTTGCGTGTACGTTTTAACTGGTTTGAAGGTGCGGTTGTGCACGGGGACCTGCACAGCTGCTCGTTTCCACCTCGCTGGAGCTGAGTTACTCTGAACCGAATGGGCCTGTTTGTGTGTGTCCGTGTGTGTCAATGTGTGCGACGTTGGTTGTTATCTACACATGCGGCTTGCAGAGGTGCAACGGATTCCTGCAAGGTCGCGATATATCCATGTGTGTGTGTGTGTGTGTGTGTGTGTGTGTGTGTGTGTGTGTGTGTGTGTGTGTGTGTGTGTGTGTGTGTGTGTGTGTGTGTGTGTGAGTGTGTGTGTGTGTGTGCGTGCGCCATTGTCTTTGTGTGCTTATGCTTGAGCGTTCTGATGTGGAATGTGATACAACCGAATGATCGTTGTGACCTCCTCAGTTCGTTAGGCTTTCAATGTTTTTGACAGACACCATCCTCAGGTGTGTAGAGAGAAGCTGAATAGGTCCTTCCATGGCATGGCTTTCCAAATGAACAAGAGACACAACGATAACATTGTAACAAAGTATATAACAATTAATACTAATAACATTAACACCAATAATAAGAGTAACATCATTTGGCAATAATAACGAACCAACAATCCACCCAGGCCTGCCCAACTTCATGATTGGTCCAATTTAGCAGAAATGCGTCCATAATATTTCGACGGTCCTGAAGACATTCGTTACATCGGCCAGAGGGTTAGACCGGCTCGGAAATGCCTGGTCACCATGCTGAGAATATTTTAAAAATGACGGAATAACACGATAACAGTAATTGTGATGGCAAATATACGCAAAGAAATGACGACCGCTCATCATCGACGAGCTAACGAAACTTAGTCGAAATGAAATTCCATTTCAATGCGACTATTAGAACCGACAGCCAACAGAACCCTTCATTGTGAGGTCACCAATGGGCGTGACTGCACGACTGTGTGACGTCACAGAACGACAGGTCCTTATCGCATTTGAAACATTGCTTCAAGATGGCGAGCACGTGTTTCTTTCTCGTTGCTTCGCTTCGCTGTTTCATACTGCACTTCAACCTCGGTTACCTGGTACTACTTCAACACGTGAGCTTTGAACGAGTGGGAAGATTTGCGTGTACGTTTTAACTGGTTTGAAGGTGCGGTTGTGCACGGGGACCTGCACAGATGCTCGTTGCCACCTCGCTGGAGCTGAGTTCCTCTGAACCGAATGGGCCTGTTTGTGTGTGTTTGTGTGTGTCCGTGTGTGTCAATGTGTGCGACGTTGGTTGTTATCTACACATGCGGCTTGCAGAGGTGCAACGGATTCCTGCCAGGTCGCGATATATCCACGTGTGTGTGTGTGTGTGCGTGTGCGTGCGCGTGCGTGCGCCATGTTCTTTGTGTACTTATGCTTGAGCGTTCTAATGTGGAATGTGATACAACCGAATGATCGTTGTGACCTCCTCAGTTCGTTCGGCTTTCAATGTTTTTGACAGACACCATCCTCAGGTGTGTAGAGAGAAGCTGAATAGGTCCTTCCACGGCATAGCTTTCCAAATGAACAAGAGACACAACGATAACATTGTAACAAAGTATATAACAATTAATACTAATAACATTAACACCAATAATAAGAGTAACATCATTTGGCAATAATAACGAACCAACAATCCTCCCAGGCCTGCCCAACCTCATGATTGGTGCAATTTAGCAGAAATGCGTCCATAATATATAGACGGTCCTGAAGACATTCGTTACATCGGCCAGAGGGTTAGACCGGCTCGGAAATGCCTGGTCACCATGCTGAGAATATTTTTAAAGTGACGGAATAACACGATAACACAGTAATTGTGATGGCAAATATACGCAAAGAAATGACGACCGCTCATCATCGACGAGCAAACGAAACTTAGTCGAAATGAAATTCCATTTCAATGCGACTATTAGAACCGACAGCCAACAGAACCCTTCATTGTGAGGTCACCAATGGGCGTAACTGCACGACTGTGTGACGTCACAGAACGACAGGCCCTTATCGCATTTGAAACATTGCTTCAAGATGGCGAGCACGTGTTTCTTTCTCGTTGCTTCGCTTCGCTGTTTCATACTGCACTTCAACCTCGGTTGCCTGGTACTACTTCAACACGTGAGCTTTGAACGAGTGGGAAGATTTGCATGTACGTTTTAACTGGTTTGAAGGTGCGGTTGTGCACGGGGACCTGCACAGATGCTGTTTCCACCACGCTGGAGCTGAGTTACTCTGAACCGAATGGGCCTGTTTGTGTGTGTCCGTGTGTGTCAATGTGTGCGACGTTGGTTGTTATCTACACATGCGGCTTGCAGAGGTGCAACGGATTCCTGCCAGGTCGCGATATATCCACGTGTGTGTGTGTGTGTGTGTGTGTGTGTGTGTGTGTGTGTGTGCGTGCGCCATGTTCTTTGTGTACTTATGCTTGAGCGTTCTGATGTGGAATGTGATACAACCGAATGATCGTTGTGACCTCCTCAGTTCGTTAGGCTTTCAATCTTTTTGACAGACACCATCCTCAGGTGTGTAGAGAGAAGCTGAATAGGTCCTTCCATGGCATGGCTTTCCAAATGAACAAGAGACACAACGATAACATTGTAACAAAGTATATAACAATTAATACAAATAACATTAACACCAATAATAAGAGTAACATCATTTGGCAATAATAACGAACCAACAATCCTCCCAGGCCTGCCCAACCTCATGATTGGTCCAATTTAGCAGAAATGCGTCCATAATATATAGACGGTCCTGAAGACATTCGCTACATCGGCCAGAGGGTTAGACCGGCTCGGAAATGCCTGGTCACCATGCTGAGAATATTTTAAAAATGACGGAATAACACGATAACACAGTAATTGTGATGGCAAATATACGCAAAGAAATGACGACCGCTCATCATCGACGAGCTAAAGAAACTTAGTCGAAATGAAATTCCATTTCAATGCGACTATTAGAACCGACAGCCAACAGAACCCTTCATTGTGAGGTCACCAATGGGCGTGACTGCACGACTGTGTGACGTCACAGAACGACAGGTCATTATCGCATTTGAAACATTGCTTCAAGATGGCGAGCACGTGTTTCTTTCTCGTTGCTTCGCTTCGCTGTTTCATACTGCACTTCAACCTCGGTTACCTGGTACTACTTCAACACGTGAGCTTTGAACGAGTGGGAAGATTTGCGTGTACGTTTTAACTGGTTTGAAGGTGCGGTTGTGCATGGGGACCTGCACAGCTGCTCGTTTCCACCTCGCTGGAGCTGAGTTACTCTGAACCGAATGGGCCTGTTTGTGTGTGTCCGTGTGTGTCAATGTGTGCGACGTTGGTTGTTATATACACATGCGGCTTGCAGAGGTGCAACGGATTCCTGCAAGGTCGCGATATATCCATGTGTGTGTGTGTGTGTGTGTGTGTGTGTGTGTGTGTGTGTGTGTGTGTGTGTGTGTGTGTGTGTGTGTGTGTGTGTGTGTGCGTGCGCCATGGTCTTTGTGTGCTTATGCTTGAGCGTTCTGATGTGGAATGTGATACAACCGAATGATCGTTGTGACCTCCTCAGTTCGTTAGGCTTTCAATGTTTTTGACAGACACCATCCTCAGGTGTGTAGAAAGAAGCTGAATAGGTCCTTCCATGGCATGGCTTTCCAAATGAACAAGAGACACAACGATAACATTGTAACAAAGTATATAACAATTAATACTAATAACATTAACACCAATAATAAGAGTAACATCATTTGGCAATAATAACGAACCAACAATCCACCCAGGCCTGCCCAACTTCATGATTGGTCCAATTTAGCAGAAATGCGTCCATAATATATAGACGGTCCTGAAGACATTCGTTACATCGGCCAGAGGGTTAGACCGGCTCGGAAATGCCTGGTCACCATGCTGAGAATATTTTTAAAATGACGGAATAACACGATAACAGTAATTGTGATGGCAAATATACGCAAAGAAATGACGACCGCTCATCATCGACGAGCTAACGAAACTTAGTCGAAATGAAATTCCATTTCAATGCGACTATTAGAACCGACAGCCAACAGAACCCTTCATTGTGAGGTCACCAATGGGCGTGACTGCACGACTGTGTGACGTCACAGAACGACAGGTCCTTATCGCATTTGAAACATTGCTTCAAGATGGCGAGCACGTGTTTCTTTCTCGTTGCTTCGCTTCGCTGTTTCATACTGCACTTCAACCTCGGTTACCTGGTACTACTTCAACACGTGAGCTTTGAACGAGTGGGAATATTTGCGTGTACGTTTTAACTGGTTTGAAGGTGCGGTTGTGCACTGGGACCTGCACAGATGCTCGTTGCCACCTCGCTGGAGCTGAGTTCCTCTGAACCGAATGGGCCTGTTTGTGTGTGTCCGTGTGTGTCAATGTGTGCGACGTTGGTTGTTATCTACACATGCGGCTTGCAGAGGTGCAACGGATTCCTGCAAGGTCGCGATATATCCATGTGTGTGTGTGTGTGTGTGTGTGTGTGTGTGTGTGTGTGTGTGTGAGTGTGTGTGTGTGTGTGTGTGTGTGTGCGTGCGCCATTGTCTTTGTGTGCTTATGCTTGAGCGTTCTGATGTGGAATGTGATACAACCGAATGATCGTTGTGACCTCCTCAGTTCGTTAGGCTTTCAATGTTTTTGACAGACACCATCCTCAGGTGTGTAGAGAGAAGCTGAATAGGTCCTTCCATGGCATGGCTTTCCAAATGAACAAGAGACACAACGATAACATTGTAACAAAGTATATAACAATTAATACTAATAACATTAACACCAATAATAAGAGTAACATCATTTGGCAATAATAACGAACCAACAATCCACCCAGGCCTGCCCAACTTCATGATTGGTCCAATTTAGCAGAAATGCGTCCATAATATATAGACGGTCCTGAAGACATTCGTTACATCGGCCAGAGGGTTAGACCGGCTCGGAAATGCCTGGTCACCATGCTGAGAATATTTTAAAAATGACGGAATAACACGATAACAGTAATTGTGATGGCAAATATACGCAAAGAAATGACGACCGCTCATCATCGACGAGCTAACGAAACTTAGTCGAAATGAAATTCCATTTCAATGCGACTATTAGAACCGACAGCCAACAGAACCCTTCATTGTGAGGTCACCAATGGGCGTGACTGCACGACTGTGTGACGTCACAGAACGACAGGTCCTTATCGCATTTGAAACATTGCTTCAAGATGGCGAGCACGTGTTTCTTTCTCGTTGCTTCGCTTCGCTGTTTCATACTGCACTTCAACCTCGGTTACCTGGTACTACTTCAACACGTGAGCTTTGAACGAGTGGGAAGATTTGCGTGTACGTTTTAACTGGTTTGAAGGTGCGGTTGTGCACGGGGACCTGCACAGATGCTCGCTTCCACCTCGCTGGAGCTGAGTTCCTCTGAACCGAATGGGCCTGTTTGTGTGTGTCCGTGTGTGTCAATGTGTGCGACGTTGGTTGTTATCTACACATGCGGCTTGCAGAGGTGCAACGGATTCCTGCCAGGTCGCGATATATCCACGTGTGTGTGTGTGTGTGTGTGTGTGTGTGTGTGTGTGTGTGTGTGTGTGTGTGTGTGTGTGTGTGTGTGCGTGCGCCATGTTCTTTATGTACTTATGCTTGAGCGTTCTGATGTGGAATGTGATTCAACCGAATGATCGTTGTGACCTCCTCAGTTCGTTAGGCTTTCAATGTTTTTGACAGACACCATCCTTAGGTGTGTAGAGAGAAGCTGAATCGGTCCTTCCATGGCATGGCTTTCCAAATGAACAAGAGACACAACGATAACATTGTAACAAAGTATATAACAATTAATACAAATAACATTAACACCAATAATAAGAGTAACATCATTTGGCAATAATAACGAACCAACAATCCTCCCAGGCCTGCCCAACCTCATGATTGGTCCAATTTAGCAGAAATGCGTACATAATATATAGACGATCCTGAAGACATTCGTTACATCGGCCAGAGGGTTAGACCGGCTCGGAAATGCCTGGTGACCATGCTGAGAATATTTTTTAAATGACGGAATAACACGATAACACGGTAATTGTGATGGCAAATATACGCAAAGAAATGACGACCGCTCATCATCGACGAGCTAACGAAACTTAGTCGAAATGAAATTCCATTTCAATGCGACTATTAGAACCGACAGCCAACAGAACCCTTCATTGTGAGGTCACCAATGGGCGTGACTGCACGACTGTGTGACGTCACAGAACGACAGTTCCTTATCGCATTTGAAACATTGCTTCAAGATGGCGAGCACGTGTTTCTTTCTCGTTGCTTCGCTTCGCTGTTTCATACTGCACTTCAACCTCGGTTACCTGGTACTACTTCAACACGTGAGCTTTGAACGAGTGGGAAGATTTGCGTGTACGTTTTAACTGGTTTGAAGGTGCGGTTCGACAACCTTCCATGTGCACGGGGACATGCACAGCTGCTCGTTTGCACCTCGCTGGAGCTGAGTTACTCTGAACCGAATGGGCCTGTTTGTGTGTGTCCGTGTGTGTCAATGTGTGCGACGTTGGTTGTTATCTACACATGCGGCTTGCAGAGGTGCAACCGATTCCTGCCAGGTCGCGATATATCCACGTGTGTGTGTGTGTGTGTGTGTGTGTGTGTGTGTGTGTGTGTGTGTGTGTGTGTGTGTGTGTTTGTGTGTTTGCGTGCGTGAGCCATGTTCTTTGTGTATTTATGCTTGAGCGTTCTGATGTGGAATGTGATACAACCGAATGATCGTTGTGACCTCCTCAGTTCGTTAGGCTTTCAATGTTTTTGACAGACACCATCCTCAGGTGTGTAGAGAGAAGCTGAATAGGTCCTTCCATGGCATGGCTTTCCAAATGAACAAGAGACACAACGATAACATTGTAACAAAGTATATAACAATTAATACAAATAACATTAACACCAATAATAAGAGTAACATCATTTGGCAATAATAACGAACCAACAATCCTCCCAGGCCTGCCCAACCTCATGATTGGTCCAATTTCGCAGAAATGCGTACATAATATATAGACGGTCCTGAAGACATTCGTTACATCGGCCAGAGGGTTAGACCGGCTCGGAAATGCCTGTTCACCATGCTGAGAATATTTTTAAAATGACGGAATAACACGATAACACAGTAATTGTGATGGCAAATATACGCAAAGAAATGACGACCGCTCATCATCGACGAGCTAACGAAACTTAGTCGAAATGAAATTCCATTTCAATGCGACTATTAGAACCGACAGCCAACAGAACCCTTCATTGTGAGGTCACCAATGGGCGTGACTGCACGACTGTGTGACGTCACAGAACGACAGGTCCTTATCGCATTTGAAACATTGCTTCAAGATGGCGAGCACGTGTTTCTTTCTCGTTGCTTCGCTTCGCTGTTTGATACTGCACTTCAACCTCGGTTACCTGGTACTACTTCAACACGTGAGCTTTGAACGAGTGGGAAGATTTGCGTGTACGTTTTAACTGGTTTGAAGGTGCGGTTGTGCACGGGGACCTGCACAGATGCTCGTTTCCACCTCGCTGGAGCTGAGTTCCTCTGAACCGAATGGGCCTGTTTGTGTGTGTCCATGTGTGTCAATGTGTGCGACGTTGGTTGTTATCTACACATGCGGCTTGCAGAGGTGCAACGGATTCCTGCAAGGTCGCGATATATCCATGTGTGTGTGTGTGTGTGTGTGTGTGTGTGTGTGTGTGTGTGTGTGTGTGTGTGTGTGTGCGTGCGCCATGTTCTTTGTGTGCTTATGCTTGAGCGTTCTGATGTGGAATGTGATACAACCGAATGATCGTTGTGACCTCCTCAGTTCGTTAGGCTTTCAATGTTTTTGACAGACACCATCCTCAGGTGTGTAGAGAGAAGCTGAATAGGTCCTTCCATGGCATGGCTTTCCAAATGAACAAGAGACACAACGATAACATTGTAACAAAGTATATAATAATTAATACTAATAACATTAACACCAATAATAAGAGTAACATCATTTGGCAATAATAACGAACCAACAATCCTCCCAGGCCTGCCCAACTTCATGATTGGTCCAATTTAGCAGAAATGCGTCCATAATATATAGACGGTCCTGAAGACATTCGCTACATCGGCCAGAGGGTTAGACCGGCTCGGAAATGCCTGGTCACCATGCTGAGAATATTTAAAAAATGACGGAATAACACGATAACACAGTAATTGTGATGGCAAATATACACAAAGAAATGACGACCGCTCATCATCGACGAGCTAACGAAACTTAGTCGAAATGAAATTCCATTTCAATGCGACTATTAGAACCGACAGCCAACAGAACCCTTCATTGTGAGGTCACCAATGGGCGTGACTGCACGACTGTGTGACGTCACAGAACGACAGGTCCTTATCGCATTTGAAACATTGCTTCAAGATGGCGAGCACGTGTTTCTTTCTCGTTGCTTCGCTTCGCTGTTTCATACTGCACTTCAACCTCGGTTACCTGGTACTACTTCAACACGTGAGCTTTGAACGAGTGGGAAGATTTGCGTGTACGTTTTAACTGGTTTGAAGGTGCGGTTGTGCACGGGGACCTGCACAGCTGCTCGTTTCCACCTCGCTGGAGCTGAGTTACTCTGAACCGAATGGGCCTGTTTGTGTGTGTCCGTGTGTGTCAATGTGTGCGACGTTGGTTGTTATCTACACATGCGGCTTGCAGAGGTGCAACGGATTCCTGCAAGGTCGCGATATATCCATGTGTGTGTGTGTGTGTGTGTGTGTGTGTGTGTGTGTGTGTGAGTGTGTGTGTGTGTGTGCGTGCGCCATTGTCTTTGTGTGCTTATGCTTGAGCGTTCTGATGTGGAATGTGATACAACCGAATGATCGTTGTGACCTCCTCAGTTCGTTAGGCTTTCAATGTTTTTGACAGACACCATCCTCAGGTGTGTAGAGAGAAGCTGAATAGGTCCTTCCATGGCATGGCTTTCCAAATGAACAAGAGACACAACGATAACATTGTAACAAAGTATATAACAATTAATACTAATAACATTAACACCAATAATAAGAGTAACATCATTTGGCAATAATAACGAACCAACAATCCACCCAGGCCTGCCCAACTTCATGATTGGTCCAATTTAGCAGAAATGCGTCCATAATATTTCGACGGTCCTGAAGACATTCGTTACATCGGCCAGAGGGTTAGACCGGCTCGGAAATGCCTGGTCACCATGCTGAGAATATTTTAAAAATGACGGAATAACACGATAACAGTAATTGTGATGGCAAATATACGCAAAGAAATGACGACCGCTCATCATCGACGAGCTAACGAAACTTAGTCGAAATGAAATTCCATTTCAATGCGACTATTAGAACCGACAGCCAACAGAACCCTTCATTGTGAGGTCACCAATGGGCGTGACTGCACGACTGTGTGACGTCACAGAACGACAGGTCCTTATCGCATTTGAAACATTGCTTCAAGATGGCGAGCACGTGTTTCTTTCTCGTTGCTTCGCTTCGCTGTTTCATACTGCACTTCAACCTCGGTTACCTGGTACTACTTCAACACGTGAGCTTTGAACGACTGGGAAGATTTGCGTGTACGTTTTAACTGGTTTGAAGGTGCGGTTGTGCACGGGGACCTGCACAGATGCTCGTTGCCACCTCGCTGGAGCTGAGTTCCTCTGAACCGAATGGGCCTGTTTGTGTGTGTTTGTGTGTGTCCGTGTGTGTCAATGTGTGCGACGTTGGTTGTTATCTACACATGCGGCTTGCAGAGGTGCAACGGATTCCTGCCAGGTCGCGATATATCCACGTGTGTGTGTGTGTGTGCGTGTGCGTGCGCGTGCGTGCGCCATGTTCTTTGTGTACTTATGCTTGAGCGTTCTAATGTGGAATGTGATACAACCGAATGATCGTTGTGACCTCCTCAGTTCGTTCGGCTTTCAATGTTTTTGACAGACACCATCCTCAGGTGTGTAGAGAGAAGCTGAATAGGTCCTTCCACGGCATAGCTTTCCAAATGAACAAGAGACACAACGATAACATTGTAACAAAGTATATAACAATTAATACTAATAACATTAACACCAATAATAAGAGTAACATCATTTGGCAATAATAACGAACCAACAATCCTCCCAGGCCTGCCCAACCTCATGATTGGTGCAATTTAGCAGAAATGCGTCCATAATATATAGACGGTCCTGAAGACATTCGTTACATCGGCCAGAGGGTTAGACCGGCTCGGAAATGCCTGGTCACCATGCTGAGAATATTTTTAAAGTGACGGAATAACACGATAACACAGTAATTGTGATGGCAAATATACGCAAAGAAATGACGACCGCTCATCATCGACGAGCAAACGAAACTTAGTCGAAATGAAATTCCATTTCAATGCGACTATTAGAACCGACAGCCAACAGAACCCTTCATTGTGAGGTCACCAATGGGCGTAACTGCACGACTGTGTGACGTCACAGAACGACAGGCCCTTATCGCATTTGAAACATTGCTTCAAGATGGCGAGCACGTGTTTCTTTCTCGTTGCTTCGCTTCGCTGTTTCATACTGCACTTCAACCTCGGTTGCCTGGTACTACTTCAACACGTGAGCTTTGAACGAGTGGGAAGATTTGCATGTACGTTTTAACTGGTTTGAAGGTGCGGTTGTGCACGGGGACCTGCACAGATGCTGTTTCCACCACGCTGGAGCTGAGTTACTCTGAACCGAATGGGCCTGTTTGTGTGTGTCCGTGTGTGTCAATGTGTGCGACGTTGGTTGTTATCTACACATGCGGCTTGCAGAGGTGCAACGGATTCCTGCCAGGTCGCGATATATCCACGTGTGTGTGTGTGTGTGTGTGTGTGTGTGTGTGTGTGTGTGTGTGTGTGCGTGCGCCATGTTCTTTGTGTACTTATGCTTGAGCGTTCTGATGTGGAATGTGATACAACCGAATGATCGTTGTGACCTCCTCAGTTCGTTAGGCTTTCAATCTTTTTGACAGACACCATCCTCAGGTGTGTAGAGAGAAGCTGAATAGGTCCTTCCATGGCATGGCTTTCCAAATGAACAAGAGACACAACGATAACATTGTAACAAAGTATATAACAATTAATACAAATAACATTAACACCAATAATAAGAGTAACATCATTTGGCAATAATAACGAACCAACAATCCTCCCAGGCCTGCCCAACCTCATGATTGGTCCAATTTAGCAGAAATGCGTCCATAATATATAGACGGTCCTGAAGACATTCGCTACATCGGCCAGAGGGTTAGACCGGCTCGGAAATGCCTGGTCACCATGCTGAGAATATTTTAAAAATGACGGAATAACACGATAACAGTAATTGTGATGGCAAATATACGCAAAGAAATGACGACCGCTCATCATCGACGAGCTAACGAAACTTAGTCGAAATGAAATTCCATTTCAATGCGACTATTAGAACCGACAGCCAACAGAACCCTTCATTGTGAGGTCACCAATGGGCGTGACTGCACGACTGTGTGACGTCACAGAACGACAGTTCCTTATCGCATTTGAAACATTGCTTCAAGATGGCGAGCACGTGTTTCTTTCTCGTTGCTTCGCTTCGCTGTTTCATACTGCACTTCAACCTCGGTTACCTGGTACTACTTCAACACGTGAGCTTTGAACGAGTGGGAAGATTTGCGTGTACGTTTTAACTGGTTTGAAGGTGCGGTTCGACAACCTTCCATGTGCACGGGGACATGCACAGCTGCTCGTTTGCACCTCGCTGGAGCTGAGTTACTCTGAACCGAATGGGCCTGTTTGTGTGTGTCCGTGTGTGTCAATGTGTGCGACGTTGGTTGTTATCTACACATGCGGCTTGCAGAGGTGCAACCGATTCCTGCCAGGTCGCGATATATCCACGTGTGTGTGTGTGTGTGTGTGTGTGTGTGTGTGTGTGTGTGTGTGTGTGTGTGTGTGTTTGTGTGTTTGCGTGCGTGAGCCATGTTCTTTGTGTATTTATGCTTGAGCGTTCTGATGTGGAATGTGATACAACCGAATGATCGTTGTGACCTCCTCAGTTCGTTAGGCTTTCAATGTTTTTGACAGACACCATCCTCAGGTGTGTAGAGAGAAGCTGAATAGGTCCTTCCATGGCATGGCTTTCCAAATGAACAAGAGACACAACGATAACATTGTAACAAAGTATATAACAATTAATACAAATAACATTAACACCAATAATAAGAGTAACATCATTTGGCAATAATAACGAACCAACAATCCTCCCAGGCCTGCCCAACCTCATGATTGGTCCAATTTCGCAGAAATGCGTACATAATATATAGACGGTCCTGAAGACATTCGTTACATCGGCCAGAGGGTTAGACCGGCTCGGAAATGCCTGTTCACCATGCTGAGAATATTTTTAAAATGACGGAATAACACGATAACACAGTAATTGTGATGGCAAATATACGCAAAGAAATGACGACCGCTCATCATCGACGAGCTAACGAAACTTAGTCGAAATGAAATTCCATTTCAATGCGACTATTAGAACCGACAGCCAACAGAACCCTTCATTGTGAGGTCACCAATGGGCGTGACTGCACGACTGTGTGACGTCACAGAACGACAGGTCCTTATCGCATTTGAAACATTGCTTCAAGATGGCGAGCACGTGTTTCTTTCTCGTTGCTTCGCTTCGCTGTTTGATACTGCACTTCAACCTCGGTTACCTGGTACTACTTCAACACGTGAGCTTTGAACGAGTGGGAAGATTTGCGTGTACGTTTTAACTGGTTTGAAGGTGCGGTTGTGCACGGGGACCTGCACAGATGCTCGTTTCCACCTCGCTGGAGCTGAGTTCCTCTGAACCGAATGGGCCTGTTTGTGTGTGTCCATGTGTGTCAATGTGTGCGACGTTGGTTGTTATCTACACATGCGGCTTGCAGAGGTGCAACGGATTCCTGCAAGGTCGCGATATATCCATGTGTGTGTGTGTGTGTGTGTGTGTGTGTGTGTGTGTGTGTGTGTGTGTGTGTGTGTGTGTGTGTGTGTGTGCGTGCGCCATGTTCTTTGTGTGCTTATGCTTGAGCGTTCTGATGTGGAATGTGATACAACCGAATGATCGTTGTGACCTCCTCAGTTCGTTAGGCTTTCAATGTTTTTGACAGACACCATCCTCAGGTGTGTAGAGAGAAGCTGAATAGGTCCTTCCATGGCATGGCTTTCCAAATGAACAAGAGACACAACGATAACATTGTAACAAAGTATATAATAATTAATACTAATAACATTAACACCAATAATAAGAGTAACATCATTTGGCAATAATAACGAACCAACAATCCTCCCAGGCCTGCCCAACTTCATGATTGGTCCAATTTAGCAGAAATGCGTCCATAATATATAGACGGTCCTGAAGACATTCGCTACATCGGCCAGAGGGTTAGACCGGCTCGGAAATGCCTGGTCACCATGCTGAGAATATTTAAAAAATGACGGAATAACACGATAACACAGTAATTGTGATGGCAAATATACACAAAGAAATGACGACCGCTCATCATCGACGAGCTAACGAAACTTAGTCGAAATGAAATTCCATTTCAATGCGACTATTAGAACCGACAGCCAACAGAACCCTTCATTGTGAGGTCACCAATGGGCGTGACTGCACGACTGTGTGACGTCACAGAACGACAGGTCCTTATCGCATTTGAAACATTGCTTCAAGATGGCGAGCACGTGTTTCTTTCTCGTTGCTTCGCTTCGCTGTTTCATACTGCACTTCAACCTCGGTTACCTGGTACTACTTCAACACGTGAGCTTTGAACGAGTGGGAAGATTTGCGTGTACGTTTTAACTGGTTTGAAGGTGCGGTTGTGCACGGGGACCTGCACAGCTGCTCGTTTCCACCTCGCTGGAGCTGAGTTACTCTGAACCGAATGGGCCTGTTTGTGTGTGTCCGTGTGTGTCAATGTGTGCGACGTTGGTTGTTATCTACACATGCGGCTTGCAGAGGTGCAACGGATTCCTGCAAGGTCGCGATATATCCATGTGTGTGTGTGTGTGTGTGTGTGTGTGTGTGTGTGTGTGTGAGTGTGTGTGTGTGTGTGCGTGCGCCATTGTCTTTGTGTGCTTATGCTTGAGCGTTCTGATGTGGAATGTGATACAACCGAATGATCGTTGTGACCTCCTCAGTTCGTTAGGCTTTCAATGTTTTTGACAGACACCATCCTCAGGTGTGTAGAGAGAAGCTGAATAGGTCCTTCCATGGCATGGCTTTCCAAATGAACAAGAGACACAACGATAACATTGTAACAAAGTATATAACAATTAATACTAATAACATTAACACCAATAATAAGAGTAACATCATTTGGCAATAATAACGAACCAACAATCCACCCAGGCCTGCCCAACTTCATGATTGGTCCAATTTAGCAGAAATGCGTCCATAATATTTCGACGGTCCTGAAGACATTCGTTACATCGGCCAGAGGGTTAGACCGGCTCGGAAATGCCTGGTCACCATGCTGAGAATATTTTAAAAATGACGGAATAACACGATAACAGTAATTGTGATGGCAAATATACGCAAAGAAATGACGACCGCTCATCATCGACGAGCTAACGAAACTTAGTCGAAATGAAATTCCATTTCAATGCGACTATTAGAACCGACAGCCAACAGAACCCTTCATTGTGAGGTCACCAATGGGCGTGACTGCACGACTGTGTGACGTCACAGAACGACAGGTCCTTATCGCATTTGAAACATTGCTTCAAGATGGCGAGCACGTGTTTCTTTCTCGTTGCTTCGCTTCGCTGTTTCATACTGCACTTCAACCTCGGTTACCTGGTACTACTTCAACACGTGAGCTTTGAACGACTGGGAAGATTTGCGTGTACGTTTTAACTGGTTTGAAGGTGCGGTTGTGCACGGGGACCTGCACAGATGCTCGTTGCCACCTCGCTGGAGCTGAGTTCCTCTGAACCGAATGGGCCTGTTTGTGTGTGTTTGTGTGTGTCCGTGTGTGTCAATGTGTGCGACGTTGGTTGTTATCTACACATGCGGCTTGCAGAGGTGCAACGGATTCCTGCCAGGTCGCGATATATCCACGTGTGTGTGTGTGTGTGCGTGTGCGTGCGCGTGCGTGCGCCATGTTCTTTGTGTACTTATGCTTGAGCGTTCTAATGTGGAATGTGATACAACCGAATGATCGTTGTGACCTCCTCAGTTCGTTCGGCTTTCAATGTTTTTGACAGACACCATCCTCAGGTGTGTAGAGAGAAGCTGAATAGGTCCTTCCACGGCATAGCTTTCCAAATGAACAAGAGACACAACGATAACATTGTAACAAAGTATATAACAATTAATACTAATAACATTAACACCAATAATAAGAGTAACATCATTTGGCAATAATAACGAACCAACAATCCTCCCAGGCCTGCCCAACCTCATGATTGGTGCAATTTAGCAGAAATGCGTCCATAATATATAGACGGTCCTGAAGACATTCGTTACATCGGCCAGAGGGTTAGACCGGCTCGGAAATGCCTGGTCACCATGCTGAGAATATTTTTAAAGTGACGGAATAACACGATAACACAGTAATTGTGATGGCAAATATACGCAAAGAAATGACGACCGCTCATCATCGACGAGCAAACGAAACTTAGTCGAAATGAAATTCCATTTCAATGCGACTATTAGAACCGACAGCCAACAGAACCCTTCATTGTGAGGTCACCAATGGGCGTAACTGCACGACTGTGTGACGTCACAGAACGACAGGCCCTTATCGCATTTGAAACATTGCTTCAAGATGGCGAGCACGTGTTTCTTTCTCGTTGCTTCGCTTCGCTGTTTCATACTGCACTTCAACCTCGGTTGCCTGGTACTACTTCAACACGTGAGCTTTGAACGAGTGGGAAGATTTGCATGTACGTTTTAACTGGTTTGAAGGTGCGGTTGTGCACGGGGACCTGCACAGATGCTGTTTCCACCACGCTGGAGCTGAGTTACTCTGAACCGAATGGGCCTGTTTGTGTGTGTCCGTGTGTGTCAATGTGTGCGACGTTGGTTGTTATCTACACATGCGGCTTGCAGAGGTGCAACGGATTCCTGCCAGGTCGCGATATATCCACGTGTGTGTGTGTGTGTGTGTGTGTGTGTGTGTGTGTGTGTGTGTGTGTGTGTGCGTGCGCCATGTTCTTTGTGTACTTATGCTTGAGCGTTCTGATGTGGAATGTGATACAACCGAATGATCGTTGTGACCTCCTCAGTTCGTTAGGCTTTCAATCTTTTTGACAGACACCATCCTCAGGTGTGTAGAGAGAAGCTGAATAGGTCCTTCCATGGCATGGCTTTCCAAATGAACAAGAGACACAACGATAACATTGTAACAAAGTATATAACAATTAATACAAATAACATTAACACCAATAATAAGAGTAACATCATTTGGCAATAATAACGAACCAACAATCCTCCCAGGCCTGCCCAACCTCATGATTGGTCCAATTTAGCAGAAATGCGTCCATAATATATAGACGGTCCTGAAGACATTCGCTACATCGGCCAGAGGGTTAGACCGGCTCGGAAATGCCTGGTCACCATGCTGAGAATATTTTAAAAATGACGGAATAACACGATAACAGTAATTGTGATGGCAAATATACGCAAAGAAATGACGACCGCTCATCATCGACGAGCTAACGAAACTTAGTCGAAATGAAATTCCATTTCAATGCGACTATTAGAACCGACAGCCAACAGAACCCTTCATTGTGAGGTCACCAATGGGCGTGACTGCACGACTGTGTGACGTCACAGAACGACAGGTCCTTATCGCATTTGAAACATTGCTTCAAGATGGCGAGCACGTGTTTCTTTCTCGTTGCTTCGCTTCGCTGTTTCATACTGCACTTCAACCTCGGTTACCTGGTACTACTTCAACACGTGAGCTTTGAACGAGTGGGAATATTTGCGTGTACGTTTTAACTGGTTTGAAGGTGCGGTTGTGCACTGGGACCTGCACAGATGCTCGTTGCCACCTCGCTGGAGCTGAGTTCCTCTGAACCGAATGGGCCTGTTTGTGTGTGTCCGTGTGTGTCAATGTGTGCGACGTTGGTTGTTATCTACACATGCGGCTTGCAGAGGTGCAACGGATTCCTGCAAGGTCGCGATATATCCATGTGTGTGTGTGTGTGTGTGTGTGTGTGTGTGTGTGTGTGTGTGTGTGTGTGTGAGTGTGAGTGTGTGTGTGTGTGTGTGTGTGCGTGCGCCATTGTCTTTGTGTGCTTATGCTTGAGCGTTCTGATGTGGAATGTGATACAACCGAATGATCGTTGTGACCTCCTCAGTTCGTTAGGCTTTCAATGTTTTTGACAGACACCATCCTCAGGTGTGTAGAGAGAAGCTGAATAGGTCCTTCCATGGCATGGCTTTCCAAATGAACAAGAGACACAACGATAACATTGTAACAAAGTATATAACAATTAATACTAATAACATTAACACCAATAATAAGAGTAACATCATTTGGCAATAATAACGAACCAACAATCCACCCAGGCCTGCCCAACTTCATGATTGGTCCAATTTAGCAGAAATGCGTCCATAATATATAGACGGTCCTGAAGACATTCGTTACATCGGCCAGAGGGTTAGACCGGCTCGGAAATGCCTGGTCACCATGCTGAGAATATTTTAAAAATGACGGAATAACACGATAACAGTAATTGTGATGGCAAATATACGCAAAGAAATGACGACCGCTCATCATCGACGAGCTAACGAAACTTAGTCGAAATGAAATTCCATTTCAATGCGACTATTAGAACCGACAGCCAACAGAACCCTTCATTGTGAGGTCACCAATGGGCGTGACTGCACGACTGTGTGACGTCACAGAACGACAGGTCCTTATCGCATTTGAAACATTGCTTCAAGATGGCGAGCACGTGTTTCTTTCTCGTTGCTTCGCTTCGCTGTTTCATACTGCACTTCAACCTCGGTTACCTGGTACTACTTCAACACGTGAGCTTTGAACGAGTGGGAAGATTTGCGTGTACGTTTTAACTGGTTTGAAGGTGCGGTTGTGCACGGGGACCTGCACAGATGCTCGTTGCCACCTCGCTGGAGCTGAGTTCCTCTGAACCGAATGGGCCTGTTTGTGTGTGATTGTGTGTGTCCGTGTGTGTCAATGTGTGCGACGTTGGTTGTTATCTACACATGCGGCTTGCAGAGGTGCAACGGATTCCTGCCAGGTCGCGATATATCCACGTGTGTGTGTGTGTGTGCGTGTGCGTGCGCGTGCGTGCGCCATGTTCTTTGTGTACTTATGCTTGAGCGTTCTAATGTGGAATGTGATACAACCGAATGATCGTTGTGACCTCCTCAGTTCGTTCGGCTTTCAATGTTTTTGACAGACACCATCCTCAGGTGTGTAGAGAGAAGCTGAATAGGTCCTTCCACGGCATAGCTTTCCAAATGAACAAGAGACACAACGATAACATTGTAACAAAGTATATAACAATTAATACTAATAACATTAACACCAATAATAAGAGTAACATCATTTGGCAATAATAACGAACCAACAATCCTCTCAGGCCTGCCCAACCTCATGATTGGTGCAATTTAGCAGAAATGCGTCCATAATATATAGACGGTCCTGAAGACATTCGTTACATCGGCCAGAGGGTTAGACCGGCTCGGAAATGCCTGGTCACCATGCTGAGAATATTTCTAAAGTGACGGAATAACACGATAACACAGTAATTGTGATGGCAAATATACGCAAAGAAATGACGACCGCTCATCATCGACGAGCAAACGAAACTTAGTCGAAATGAAATTCCATTTCAATGCGACTATTAGAACCGACAGCCAACAGAACCCTTCATTGTGAGGTCACCAATGGGCGTAACTGCACGACTGTGTGACGTCACAGAACGACAGGCCCTTATCGCATTTGAAACATTGCTTCAAGATGGCGAGCACGTGTTTCTTTCTCGTTGCTTCGCTTCGCTGTTTCATACTGCACTTCAACCTCGGTTGCCTGGTACTACTTCAACACGTGAGCTTTGAACGAGTGGGAAGATTTGCATGTACGTTTTAACTGGTTTGAAGGTGCGGTTGTGCACGGGGACCTGCACAGATGCTGTTTCCACCACGCTGGAGCTGAGTTACTCTGAACCGAATGGGCCTGTTTGTGTGTGTCCGTGTGTGTCAATGTGTGCGACGTTGGTTGTTATCTACACATGCGGCTTGCAGAGGTGCAACGGATTCCTGCCAGGTCGCGATATATCCACGTGTGTGTGTGTGTGTGTGTGTGTGTGTGTGTGTGTGTGTGTGTGTGCGTGCGCCATGTTCTTTGTGTACTTATGCTTGAGCGTTCTGATGTGGAATGTGATACAACCGAATGATCGTTGTGACCTCCTCAGTTCGTTAGGCTTTCAATCTTTTTGACAGACACCATCCTCAGGTGTGTAGAGAGAAGCTGAATAGGTCCTTCCATGGCATGGCTTTCCAAATGAACAAGAGACACAACGATAACATTGTAACAAAGTATATAACAATTAATACAAATAACATTAACACCAATAATAAGAGTAACATCATTTGGCAATAATAACGAACCAACAATCCTCCCAGGCCTGCCCAACCTCATGATTGGTCCAATTTAGCAGAAATGCGTACATAATATATAGACGGTCCTGAAGACATTCGTTACATCGGCCAGAGGGTTAGACCGGCTCGGAAATGCCTGTTCACCATGCTGAGAATATTTTTAAAATGACGGAATAACACGATAACACAGTAATTGTGATGGCAAATATACGCAAAGAAATGACGACCGCTCATCATCGACGAGCTAACGAAACTTAGTCGAAATGAAATTCCATTTCAATGCGACTATTAGAACCGACAGCCAACAGAACCCTTCATTGTGAGGTCACCAATGGGCGTGACTGCACGACTGTGTGACGTCACAGAACGACAGGTCCTTATCGCATTTGAAACATTGCTTCAAGATGGCGAGCACGTGTTTCTTTCTCGTTGCTTCGCTTCGCTGTTTCATACTGCACTTCAACCTCGGTTACCTGGTACTACTTCAACACGTGAGCTTTGAACGAGTGGGAAGATTTGCGTGTACGTTTTAACTGGTTTGAAGGTGCGGTTGTGCACGGGGACCTGCACAGATGCTCGTTTCCACCTCGCTGGAGCTGAGTTCCTCTGAACCGAATGGGCCTGTTTGTGTGTGTCCGTGTGTGTCAATGTGTGCGACGTTGGTTGTTATCTACACATGCGGCTTGCAGAGGTGCAACGGGTTCCTGCAAGGTCGCGATATATCCATGTGTGTGTGTGTGTGTGTGTGTGTGTGTGTGTGTGTGTGTGTGTGTGTGTGTGTGTGTGTGTGTGTGTGTGTGTGTGTGTGTGTGTGTGCGTGCGCCATGTTCTTTGTGTGCTTATGCTTGAGCGTTCTGATGTGGAATGTGATACAACCGAATGATCGTTGTGACCTCCTCAGTTCGTTAGGCTTTCAATGTTTTTGACAGACACCATCCTCAGGTGTGTAGAGAGAAGCTGAATAGGTCCTTCCATGGCATGGCTTTCCAAATGAACAAGAGACACAACGATAACATTGTAACAAAGTATATAACAATTAATACTAATAACATTAACACCAATAATAAGAGTAACATCATTTGGCAATAATAACGAACCAACAATCCTCCCAGGCCTGCCCAACTTCATGATTGGTCCAATTTAGCAGAAATGCGTCCATAATATATAGACGGTCCTGAAGACATTCGCTACATCGGCCAGAGGGTTAGACCGGCTCGGAAATGCCTGGTCACCATGCTGAGAATATTTTAAAAATGACGGAATAACACGATAACACAGTAATTGTGATGGCAAATATACGCAAAGAAATGACGACCGCTCATCATCGACGAGCTAACGAAACTTAGTCGAAATGAAATTCCATTTCAATGCGACTATTAGAACCGACAGCCAACAGAACCCTTCATTGTGAGGTCACCAATGGGCGTGACTGCACGACTGTGTGACGTCACAGAACGACAGGTCATTATCGCATTTGAAACATTGCTTCAAGATGGCGAGCACGTGTTTCTTTCTCGTTGCTTCGCTTCGCTGTTTCATACTGCACTTCAACCTCGGTTACCTGGTACTACTTCAACACGTGAGCTTTGAACGAGTGGGAAGATTTGCGTGTACGTTTTAACTGGTTTGAAGGTGCGGTTGTGCATGGGGACCTGCACAGCTGCTCGTTTCCACCTCGCTGGAGCTGAGTTACTCTGAACCGAATGGGCCTGTTTGTGTGTGTCCGTGTGTGTCAATGTGTGCGACGTTGGTTGTTATATACACATGCGGCTTGCAGAGGTGCAACGGATTCCTGCAAGGTCGCGATATATCCATGTGTGTGTGTGTGTGTGTGTGTGTGTGTGTGTGTGTGTGTGTGTGTGTGTGAGTGTGTGTGTGTGTGTGTGCGTGCGCCATGGTCTTTGTGTGCTTATGCTTGAGCGTTCTGATGTGGAATGTGATACAACCGAATGATCGTTGTGACCTCCTCAGTTCGTTAGGCTTTCAATGTTTTTGACAGACACCATCCTCAGGTGTGTAGAGAGAAGCTGAATAGGTCCTTCCATGGCATGGCTTTCCAAATGAACAAGAGACACAACGATAACATTGTAACAAAGTATATAACAATTAATACTAATAACATTAACACCAATAATAAGAGTAACATCATTTGGCAATAATAACGAACCAACAATCCACCCAGGCCTGCCCAACTTCATGATTGGTCCAATTTAGCAGAAATGCGTCCATAATATATAGACGGTCCTGAAGACATTCGTTACATCGGCCAGAGGGTTAGACCGGCTCGGAAATGCCTGGTCACCATGCTGAGAATATTTTAAAAATGACGGAATAACACGATAACAGTAATTGTGATGGCAAATATACGCAAAGAAATGACGACCGCTCATCATCGACGAGCTAACGAAACTTAGTCGAAATGAAATTCCATTTCAATGCGACTATTAGAACCGACAGCCAACAGAACCCTTCATTGTGAGGTCACCAATGGGCGTGACTGCACGACTGTGTGACGTCACAGAACGACAGGTCCTTATCGCATTTGAAACATTGCTTCAAGATGGCGAGCACGTGTTTCTTTCTCGTTGCTTCGCTTCGCTGTTTCATACTGCACTTCAACCTCGGTTACCTGGTACTACTTCAACACGTGAGCTTTGAACGAGTGGGAAGATTTGCGTGTACGTTTTAACTGGTTTGAAGGTGCGGTTGTGCACTGGGACCTGCACAGATGCTCGTTGCCACCTCGCTGGAGCTGAGTTCCTCTGAACCGAATGGGCCTGTTTGTGTGTGTCCGTGTGTGTCAATGTGTGCGACGTTGGTTGTTATCTACACATGCGGCTTGCAGAGGTGCAACGGATTCCTGCAAGGTCGCGATATATCCATGTGTGTGTGTGTGTGTGTGTGTGTGTGTGTGTGTGTGTGTGAGTGTGAGTGTGTGTGTGTGTGTGTGCGTGCGCCATTGTCTTTGTGTGCTTATGCTTGAGCGTTCTGATGTGGAATGTGATACAACCGAATGATCGTTGTGACCTCCTCAGTTCGTTAGGCTTTCAATGTTTTTGACAGACACCATCCTCAGGTGTGTAGAGAGAAGCTGAATAGGTCCTTCCATGGCATGGCTTTCCAAATGAACAAGAGACACAACGATAACATTGTAACAAAGTATATAACAATTAATACTAATAACATTAACACCAATAATAAGAGTAACATCATTTGGCAATAATAACGAACCAACAATCCACCCAGGCCTGCCCAACTTCATGATTGGTCCAATTTAGCAGAAATGCGTCCATAATATATAGACGGTCCTGAAGACATTCGTTACATCGGCCAGAGGGTTAGACCGGCTCGGAAATGCCTGGTCACCATGCTGAGAATATTTTAAAAATGACGGAATAACACGATAACAGTAATTGTGATGGCAAATATACGCAAAGAAATGACGACCGCTCATCATCGACGAGCTAACGAAACTTAGTCGAAATGAAATTCCATTTCAATGCGACTATTAGAACCGACAGCCAACAGAACCCTTCATTGTGAGGTCACCAATGGGCGTGACTGCACGACTGTGTGACGTCACAGAACGACAGGTCCTTATCGCATTTGAAACATTGCTTCAAGATGGCGAGCACGTGTTTCTTTCTCGTTGCTTCGCTTCGCTGTTTCATACTGCACTTCAACCTCGGTTACCTGGTACTACTTCAACACGTGAGCTTTGAACGAGTGGGAAGATTTGCGTGTACGTTTTAACTGGTTTGAAGGTGCGGTTGTGCACGGGGACCTGCACAGATGCTCGTTGCCACCTCGCTGGAGCTGAGTTCCTCTGAACCGAATGGGCCTGTTTGTGTGTGTTTGTGTGTGTCCGTGTGTGTCAATGTGTGCGACGTTGGTTGTTATCTACACATGCGGCTTGCAGAGGTGCAACGGATTCCTGCCAGGTCGCGATATATCCACGTGTGTGTGTGTGTGTGCGTGTGCGTGCGCGTGCGTGCGCCATGTTCTTTGTGTACTTATGCTTGAGCGTTCTAATGTGGAATGTGATACAACCGAATGATCGTTGTGACCTCCTCAGTTCGTTCGGCTTTCAATGTTTTTGACAGACACCATCCTCAGGTGTGTAGAGAGAAGCTGAATAGGTCCTTCCACGGCATAGCTTTCCAAATGAACAAGAGACACAACGATAACATTGTAACAAAGTATATAACAATTAATACTAATAACATTAACACCAATAATAAGAGTAACATCATTTGGCAATAATAACGAACCAACAATCCTCCCAGGCCTGCCCAACCTCATGATTGGTGCAATTTAGCAGAAATGCGTCCATAATATATAGACGGTCCTGAAGACATTCGTTACATCGGCCAGAGGGTTAGACCGGCTCGGAAATGCCTGGTCACCATGCTGAGAATATTTTTAAAGTGACGGAATAACACGATAACACAGTAATTGTGATGGCAAATATACGCAAAGAAATGACGACCGCTCATCATCGACGAGCAAACGAAACTTCGTCGAAATGAAATTCCATTTCAATGCGACTATTAGAACCGACAGCCAACAGAACCCTTCATTGTGAGGTCACCAATGGGCGTAACTGCACGACTGTGTGACGTCACAGAACGACAGGCCCTTATCGCATTTGAAACATTGCTTCAAGATGGCGAGCACGTGTTTCTTTCTCGTTGCTTCGCTTCGCTGTTTCATACTGCACTTCAACCTCGGTTGCCTGGTACTACTTCAACACGTGAGCTTTGAACGAGTGGGAAGATTTGCATGTACGTTTTAACTGGTTTGAAGGTGCGGTTGTGCACGGGGACCTGCACAGATGCTGTTTCCACCACGCTGGAGCTGAGTTACTCTGAACCGAATGGGCCTGTTTGTGTGTGTCCGTGTGTGTCAATGTGTGCGACGTTGCTTGTTATCTACACATGCGGCTTGCAGAGGTGCAACGGATTCCTGCCAGGTCGCGATATATCCACGTGTGTGTGTGTGTGTGTGTGTGTGTGTGTGTGTGTGTGTGTGTGTGTGTGTGTGTGTGTGTGTGTGTGCGTGCGCCATGTTCTTTGTGTACTTATGCTTGAGCGTTCTGATGTGGAATGTGATACAACCGAATGATCGTTGTGACCTCCTCAGTTCGTTAGGCTTTCAATCTTTTTGACAGACACCATCCTCAGGTGTGTAGAGAGAAGCTGAATAGGTCCTTCCATGGCATGGCTTTCCAAATGAACAAGAGACACAACGATAACATTGTAACAAAGTATATAACAATTAATACAAATAACATTAACACCAATAATAAGAGTAACATCATTTGGCAATAATAACGAACCAACAATCCTCCCAGGCCTGCCCAACCTCATGATTGGTCCAATTTAGCAGAAATGCGTACATAATATATAGACGGTCCTGAAGACATTCGTTACATCGGCCAGAGGGTTAGACCGGCTCGGAAATGCCTGTTCACCATGCTGAGATTATTTTTAAAATGACGGAATAACACGATAACACAGTAATTGTGATGGCAAATATACGCAAAGAAATGACGACCGCTCATCATCGACGAGCTAACGAAACTTAGTCGAAATGAAATTCCATTTCAATGCGACTATTAGAACCGACAGCCAACAGAACCCTTCATTGTGAGGTCACCAATGGGCGTGACTGCACGACTGTGTGACGTCACAGAACGACAGGTCCTTATCGCATTTGAAACATTGCTTCAAGATGGCGAGCACGTGTTTCTTTCTCGTTGCTTCGCTTCGCTGTTTCATACTGCACTTCAACCTCGGTTACCTGGTACTACTTCAACACGTGAGCTTTGAACGAGTGGGAAGATTTGCGTGTACGTTTTAACTGGTTTGAAGGTGCGGTTGTGCACGGGGACCTGCACAGATGCTCGTTTCCACCTCGCTGGAGCTGAGTTCCTCTGAACCGAATGGGCCTGTTTGTGTGTGTCCGTGTGTGTCAATGTGTGCGACGTTGGTTGTTATCTACACATGCGGCTTGCAGAGGTGCAACGGATTCCTGCAAGGTCGCGATATATCCATGTGTGTGTGTGTGTGTGTGTGTGTGTGTGTGTGTGTGTGTGTGTGTGTGTGTGTGTGTGTGCGTGCGCCATGTTCTTTGTGTGCTTATGCTTGAGCGTTCTGATGTGGAATGTGATACAACCGAATGATCGTTGTGACCTCCTCAGTTCGTTAGGCTTTCAATGTTTTTGACAGACACCATCCTCAGGTGTGTAGAGAGAAGCTGAATAGGTCCTTCCATGGCATGGCTTTCCAAATGAACAAGAGACACAACGATAACATTGTAACAAAGTATATAACAATTAATACTAATAACATTAACACCAATAATAAGAGTAACATCATTTGGCAATAATAACGAACCAACAATCCTCCCAGGCCTGCCCAACTTCATGATTGGTCCAATTTAGCAGAAATGCGTCCATAATATATAGACGGTCCTGAAGACATTCGCTACATCGGCCAGAGGGTTAGACCGGCTCGGAAATGCCTGGTCACCATGCTGAGAATATTTAAAAAATGACGGAATAACACGATAACACAGTAATTGTGATGGCAAATATACGCAAAGAAATGACGACCGCTCATCATCGACGAGCTAACGAAACTTAGTCGAAATGAAATTCCATTTCAATGCGACTATTAGAACCGACAGCCAACAGAACCCTTCATTGTGAGGTCACCAATGGGCGTGACTGCACGACTGTGTGACGTCACAGAACGACAGGTCCTTATCGCATTTGAAACATTGCTTCAAGATGGCGAGCACGTGTTTCTTTCTCGTTGCTTCGCTTCGCTGTTTCATACTGCACTTCAACCTCGGTTACCTGGTACTACTTCAACACGTGAGCTTTGAACGAGTGGGAAGATTTGCGTGTACGTTTTAACTGGTTTGAAGGTGCGGTTGTGCACGGGGACCTGCACAGATGCTCGTTGCCACCTCGCTGGAGCTGAGTTCCTCTGAACCGAATGGGCCTGTTTGTGTGTGTTTGTGTGTGTCCGTGTGTGTCAATGTGTGCGACGTTGGTTGTTATCTACACATGCGGCTTGCAGAGGTGCAACGGATTCCTGCCAGGTCGCGATATATCCACGTGTGTGTGTGTGTGTGCGTGTGCGTGCGCGTGCGTGCGCCATGTTCTTTGTGTACTTATGCTTGAGCGTTCTAATGTGGAATGTGATACAACCGAATGATCGTTGTGACCTCCTCAGTTCGTTCGGCTTTCAATGTTTTTGACAGACACCATCCTCAGGTGTGTAGAGAGAAGCTGAATAGGTCCTTCCACGGCATAGCTTTCCAAATGAACAAGAGACACAACGATAACATTGTAACAAAGTATATAACAATTAATACTAATAACATTAACACCAATAATAAGAGTAACATCATTTGGCAATAATAACGAACCAACAATCCTCCCAGGCCTGCCCAACCTCATGATTGGTGCAATTTAGCAGAAATGCGTCCATAATATATAGACGGTCCTGAAGACATTCGTTACATCGGCCAGAGGGTTAGACCGGCTCGGAAATGCCTGGTCACCATGCTGAGAATATTTTTAAAGTGACGGAATAACACGATAACACAGTAATTGTGATGGCAAATATACGCAAAGAAATGACGACCGCTCATCATCGACGAGCAAACGAAACTTCGTCGAAATGAAATTCCATTTCAATGCGACTATTAGAACCGACAGCCAACAGAACCCTTCATTGTGAGGTCACCAATGGGCGTAACTGCACGACTGTGTGACGTCACAGAACGACAGGCCCTTATCGCATTTGAAACATTGCTTCAAGATGGCGAGCACGTGTTTCTTTCTCGTTGCTTCGCTTCGCTGTTTCATACTGCACTTCAACCTCGGTTGCCTGGTACTACTTCAACACGTGAGCTTTGAACGAGTGGGAAGATTTGCATGTACGTTTTAACTGGTTTGAAGGTGCGGTTGTGCACGGGGACCTGCACAGATGCTGTTTCCACCACGCTGGAGCTGAGTTACTCTGAACCGAATGGGCCTGTTTGTGTGTGTCCGTGTGTGTCAATGTGTGCGACGTTGCTTGTTATCTACACATGCGGCTTGCAGAGGTGCAACGGATTCCTGCCAGGTCGCGATATATCCACGTGTGTGTGTGTGTGTGTGTGTGTGTGTGTGTGTGTGTGTGTGTGTGTGTGTGTGTGCGTGCGCCATGTTCTTTGTGTACTTATGCTTGAGCGTTCTGATGTGGAATGTGATACAACCGAATGATCGTTGTGACCTCCTCAGTTCGTTAGGCTTTCAATCTTTTTGACAGACACCATCCTCAGGTGTGTAGAGAGAAGCTGAATAGGTCCTTCCATGGCATGGCTTTCCAAATGAACAAGAGACACAACGATAACATTGTAACAAAGTATATAACAATTAATACAAATAACATTAACACCAATAATAAGAGTAACATCATTTGGCAATAATAACGAACCAACAATCCTCCCAGGCCTGCCCAACCTCATGATTGGTCCAATTTAGCAGAAATGCGTACATAATATATAGACGGTCCTGAAGACATTCGTTACATCGGCCAGAGGGTTAGACCGGCTTGGAAATGCCTGTTCACCATGCTGAGATTATTTTTAAAATGACGGAATAACACGATAACACAGTAATTGTGATGGCAAATATACGCAAAGAAATGACGACCGCTCATCATCGACGAGCTAACGAAACTTAGTCGAAATGAAATTCCATTTCAATGCGACTATTAGAACCGACAGCCAACAGAACCCTTCATTGTGAGGTCACCAATGGGCGTGACTGCACGACTGTGTGACGTCACAGAACGACAGGTCCTTATCGCATTTGAAACATTGCTTCAAGATGGCGAGCACGTGTTTCTTTCTCGTTGCTTCGCTTCGCTGTTTCATACTGCACTTCAACCTCGGTTACCTGGTACTACTTCAACACGTGAGCTTTGAACGAGTGGGAAGATTTGCGTGTACGTTTTAACTGGTTTGAAGGTGCGGTTGTGCACGGGGACCTGCACAGATGCTCGTTTCCACCTCGCTGGAGCTGAGTTCCTCTGAACCGAATGGGCCTGTTTGTGTGTGTCCGTGTGTGTCAATGTGTGCGACGTTGGTTGTTATCTACACATGCGGCTTGCAGAGGTGCAACGGATTCCTGCAAGGTCGCGATATATCCATGTGTGTGTGTGTGTGTGTGTGTGTGTGTGTGTGTGTGTGTGTGTGTGTGTGTGTGTGTGTGTGTGTGTGTGTGTGCGTGCGCCATGTTCTTTGTGTGCTTATGCTTGAGCGTTCTGATGTGGAATGTGATACAACCGAATGATCGTTGTGACCTCCTCAGTTCGTTAGGCTTTCAATGTTTTTGACAGACACCATCCTCAGGTGTGTAGAGAGAAGCTGAATAGGTCCTTCCATGGCATGGCTTTCCAAATGAACAAGAGACACAACGATAACATTGTAACAAAGTATATAACAATTAATACTAATAACATTAACACCAATAATAAGAGTAACATCATTTGGCAATAATAACGAACCAACAATCCTCCCAGGCCTGCCCAACTTCATGATTGGTCCAATTTAGCAGAAATGCGTCCATAATATATAGACGGTCCTGAAGACATTCGCTACATCGGCCAGAGGGTTAGACCGGCTCGGAAATGCCTGGTCACCATGCTGAGAATATTTAAAAAATGACGGAATAACACGATAACACAGTAATTGTGATGGCAAATATACGCAAAGAAATGACGACCGCTCATCATCGACGAGCTAACGAAACTTAGTCGAAATGAAATTCCATTTCAATGCGACTATTATAACCGACAGCCAACAGAACCCTTCATTGTGAGGTCACCAATGGGCGTGACTGCACGACTGTGTGACGTCACAGAACGACAGGTCATTATCGCATTTGAAACATTGCTTCAAGATGGCGAGCACGTGTTTCTTTCTCGTTGCTTCGCTTCGCTGTTTCATACTGCACTTCAACCTCGGTTACCTGGTACTACTTCAACACGTGAGCTTTGAACGAGTGGGAAGATTTGCGTGTACGTTTTAACTGGTTTGAAGGTGCGGTTGTGCACGGGGACCTGCACAGCTGCTCGTTTCCACCTCGCTGGAGCTGAGTTACTCTGAACCGAATGGGCCTGTTTGTGTGTGTCCGTGTGTGTCAATGTGTGCGACGTTGGTTGTTATCTACACATGCGGCTTGCAGAGGTGCAACGGATTCCTGCAAGGTCGCGATATATCCATGTGTGTGTGTGTGTGTGTGTGTGTGTGTGTGTGTGTGTGTGTGTGTGTGTGTGTGTGTGTGTGTGTGTGTGAGTGTGTGTGTGTGTGTGTGCGTGCGCCATTGTCTTTGTGTGCTTATGCTTGAGCGTTCTGATGTGGAATGTGATACAACCGAATGATCGTTGTGACCTCCTCAGTTCGTTAGGCTTTCAATGTTTTTGACAGACACCATCCTCAGGTGTGTAGAGAGAAGCTGAATAGGTCCTTCCATGGCATGGCTTTCCAAATGAACAAGAGACACAACGATAACATTGTAACAAAGTATATAACAATTAATACTAATAACATTAACACCAATAATAAGAGTAACATCATTTGGCAATAATAACGAACCAACAATCCTCCCAGGCCTGCCCAACCTCATGATTGGTGCAATTTAGCAGAAATGCGTCCATAATATATAGACGGTCCTGAAGACATTCGTTACATCGGCCAGAGGGTTAGACCGGCTCGGAAATGCCTGGTCACCATGCTGAGAATATTTTTAAAGTGACGGAATAACACGATAACACAGTAATTGTGATGGCAAATATACGCAAAGAAATGACGACCGCTCATCATCGACGAGCAAACGAAACTTCGTCGAAATGAAATTCCATTTCAATGCGACTATTAGAACCGACAGCCAACAGAACCCTTCATTGTGAGGTCACCAATGGGCGTAACTGCACGACTGTGTGACGTCACAGAACGACAGGCCCTTATCGCATTTGAAACATTGCTTCAAGATGGCGAGCACGTGTTTCTTTCTCGTTGCTTCGCTTCGCTGTTTCATACTGCACTTCAACCTCGGTTGCCTGGTACTACTTCAACACGTGAGCTTTGAACGAGTGGGAAGATTTGCATGTACGTTTTAACTGGTTTGAAGGTGCGGTTGTGCACGGGGACCTGCACAGATGCTGTTTCCACCACGCTGGAGCTGAGTTACTCTGAACCGAATGGGCCTGTTTGTGTGTGTCCGTGTGTGTCAATGTGTGCGACGTTGCTTGTTATCTACACATGCGGCTTGCAGAGGTGCAACGGATTCCTGCCAGGTCGCGATATATCCACGTGTGTGTGTGTGTGTGTGTGTGTGTGTGTGTGTGTGTGTGTGTGTGTGTGTGTGTGTGCGTGCGCCATGTTCTTTGTGTACTTATGCTTGAGCGTTCTGATGTGGAATGTGATACAACCGAATGATCGTTGTGACCTCCTCAGTTCGTTAGGCTTTCAATCTTTTTGACAGACACCATCCTCAGGTGTGTAGAGAGAAGCTGAATAGGTCCTTCCATGGCATGGCTTTCCAAATGAACAAGAGACACAACGATAACATTGTAACAAAGTATATAACAATTAATACAAATAACATTAACACCAATAATAAGAGTAACATCATTTGGCAATAATAACGAACCAACAATCCTCCCAGGCCTGCCCAACCTCATGATTGGTCCAATTTAGCAGAAATGCGTACATAATATATAGACGGTCCTGAAGACATTCGTTACATCGGCCAGAGGGTTAGACCGGCTTGGAAATGCCTGTTCACCATGCTGAGATTATTTTTAAAATGACGGAATAACACGATAACACAGTAATTGTGATGGCAAATATACGCAAAGAAATGACGACCGCTCATCATCGACGAGCTAACGAAACTTAGTCGAAATGAAATTCCATTTCAATGCGACTATTAGAACCGACAGCCAACAGAACCCTTCATTGTGAGGTCACCAATGGGCGTGACTGCACGACTGTGTGACGTCACAGAACGACAGGTCCTTATCGCATTTGAAACATTGCTTCAAGATGGCGAGCACGTGTTTCTTTCTCGTTGCTTCGCTTCGCTGTTTCATACTGCACTTCAACCTCGGTTACCTGGTACTACTTCAACACGTGAGCTTTGAACGAGTGGGAAGATTTGCGTGTACGTTTTAACTGGTTTGAAGGTGCGGTTGTGCACGGGGACCTGCACAGATGCTCGTTTCCACCTCGCTGGAGCTGAGTTCCTCTGAACCGAATGGGCCTGTTTGTGTGTGTCCGTGTGTGTCAATGTGTGCGACGTTGGTTGTTATCTACACATGCGGCTTGCAGAGGTGCAACGGATTCCTGCAAGGTCGCGATATATCCATGTGTGTGTGTGTGTGTGTGTGTGTGTGTGTGTGTGTGTGTGTGTGTGTGTGTGTGTGTGTGTGTGTGTGTGTGTGTGTGCGTGCGCCATGTTCTTTGTGTGCTTATGCTTGAGCGTTCTGATGTGGAATGTGATACAACCGAATGATCGTTGTGACCTCCTCAGTTCGTTAGGCTTTCAATGTTTTTGACAGACACCATCCTCAGGTGTGTAGAGAGAAGCTGAATAGGTCCTTCCATGGCATGGCTTTCCAAATGAACAAGAGACACAACGATAACATTGTAACAAAGTATATAACAATTAATACTAATAACATTAACACCAATAATAAGAGTAACATCATTTGGCAATAATAACGAACCAACAATCCTCCCAGGCCTGCCCAACTTCATGATTGGTCCAATTTAGCAGAAATGCGTCCATAATATATAGACGGTCCTGAAGACATTCGCTACATCGGCCAGAGGGTTAGACCGGCTCGGAAATGCCTGGTCACCATGCTGAGAATATTTTAAAAATGACGGAATAACACGATAACACAGTAATTGTGATGGCAAATATACGCAAAGAAATGACGACCGCTCATCATCGACGAGCTAACGAAACTTAGTCGAAATGAAATTCCATTTCAATGCGACTATTATAACCGACAGCCAACAGAACCCTTCATTGTGAGGTCACCAATGGGCGTGACTGCACGACTGTGTGACGTCACAGAACGACAGGTCATTATCGCATTTGAAACATTGCTTCAAGATGGCGAGCACGTGTTTCTTTCTCGTTGCTTCGCTTCGCTGTTTCATACTGCACTTCAACCTCGGTTACCTGGTACTACTTCAACACGTGAGCTTTGAACGAGTGGGAAGATTTGCGTGTACGTTTTAACTGGTTTGAAGGTGCGGTTGTGCACGGGGACCTGCACAGCTGCTCGTTTCCACCTCGCTGGAGCTGAGTTACTCTGAACCGAATGGGCCTGTTTGTGTGTGTCCGTGTGTGTCAATGTGTGCGACGTTGGTTGTTATCTACACATGCGGCTTGCAGAGGTGCAACGGATTCCTGCAAGGTCGCGATATATCCATGTGTGTGTGTGTGTGTGTGTGTGTGTGTGTGTGTGTGTGTGTGTGTGTGTGTGTGTGAGTGTGTGTGTGTGTGTGTGCGTGCGCCATTGTCTTTGTGTGCTTATGCTTGAGCGTTCTGATGTGGAATGTGATACAACCGAATGATCGTTGTGACCTCCTCAGTTCGTTAGGCTTTCAATGTTTTTGACAGACACCATCCTCAGGTGTGTAGAGAGAAGCTGAATAGGTCCTTCCATGGCATGGCTTTCCAAATGAACAAGAGACACAACGATAACATTGTAACAAAGTATATAACAATTAATACTAATAACATTAACACCAATAATAAGAGTAACATCATTTGGCAATAATAACGAACCAACAATCCACCCAGGCCTGCCCAACTTCATGATTGGTCCAATTTAGCAGAAATGCGTCCATAATATATAGACGGTCCTGAAGACATTCGTTACATCGGCCAGAGGGTTAGACCGGCTCGGAAATGCCTGGTCACCATGCTGAGAATATTTTTAAAATGACGGAATAACACGATAACAGTAATTGTGATGGCAAATATACGCAAAGAAATGACGACCGCTCATCATCGACGAGCTAACGAAACTTAGTCGAAATGAAATTCCATTTCAATGCGACTATTAGAACCGACAGCCAACAGAACCCTTCATTGTGAGGTCACCAATGGGCGTGACTGCACGACTGTGTGACGTCACAGAACGACAGGTCCTTATCGCATTTGAAACATTGCTTCAAGATGGCGAGCACGTGTTTCTTTCTCGTTGCTTCGCTTCGCTGTTTCATACTGCACTTCAACCTCGGTTACCTGGTACTACTTCAACACGTGAGCTTTGAACGAGTGGGAAGATTTGCGTGTACGTTTTAACTGGTTTGAAGGTGCGGTTGTGCACGGGGACCTGCACAGATGCTCGTTGCCACCTCGCTGGAGCTGAGTTCCTCTGAACCGAATGGGCCTGTTTGTGTGTGTTTGTGTGTGTCCGTGTGTGTCAATGTGTGCGACGTTGGTTGTTATCTACACATGCGGCTTGCAGAGGTGCAACGGATTCCTGCCAGGTCGCGATATATCCACGTGTGTGTGTGTGTGTGTGTGCGTGTGCGTGCGCGTGCGTGCGCCATGTTCTTTGTGTACTTATGCTTGAGCGTTCTAATGTGGAATGTGATACAACCGAATGATCGTTGTGACCTCCTCAGTTCGTTCGGCTTTCAATGTTTTTGACAGACACCATCCTCAGGTGTGTAGAGAGAAGCTGAATAGGTCCTTCCACGGCATAGCTTTCCAAATGAACAAGAGACACAACGATAACATTGTAACAAAGTATATAACAATTAATACTAATAACATTAACACCAATAATAAGAGTAACATCATTTGGCAATAATAACGAACCAACAATCCTCCCAGGCCTGCCCAACCTCATGATTGGTGCAATTTAGCAGAAATGCGTCCATAATATATAGACGGTCCTGAAGACATTCGTTACATCGGCCAGAGGGTTAGACCGGCTCGGAAATGCCTGGTCACCATGCTGAGAATATTTTTAAAGTGACGGAATAACACGATAACACAGTAATTGTGATGGCAAATATACGCAAAGAAATGACGACCGCTCATCATCGACGAGCAAACGAAACTTCGTCGAAATGAAATTCCATTTCAATGCGACTATTAGAACCGACAGCCAACAGAACCCTTCATTGTGAGGTCACCAATGGGCGTAACTGCACGACTGTGTGACGTCACAGAACGACAGGCCCTTATCGCATTTGAAACATTGCTTCAAGATGGCGAGCACGTGTTTCTTTCTCGTTGCTTCGCTTCGCTGTTTCATACTGCACTTCAACCTCGGTTGCCTGGTACTACTTCAACACGTGAGCTTTGAACGAGTGGGAAGATTTGCATGTACGTTTTAACTGGTTTGAAGGTGCGGTTGTGCATGGGGACCTGCACAGATGCTGTTTCCACCACGCTGGAGCTGAGTTACTCTGAACCGAATGGGCCTGTTTGTGTGTGTCCGTGTGTGTCAATGTGTGCGACGTTGGTTGTTATCTACACATGCGGCTTGCAGAGGTGCAACGGATTCCTGCCAGGTCGCGATATATCCACGTGTGTGTGTGTGTGTGTGTGTGTGTGTGTGTGTGTGTGTGTGTGTGTGTGCGTGCGCCATGTTCTTTGTGTACTTATGCTTGAGCGTTCTGATGTGGAATGTGATACAACCGAATGATCGTTGTGACCTCCTCAGTTCGTTAGGCTTTCAATCTTTTTGACAGACACCATCCTCAGGTGTGTAGAGAGAAGCTGAATAGGTCCTTCCATGGCATGGCTTTCCAAATGAACAAGAGACACAACGATAACATTGTAACAAAGTATATAACAATTAATACAAATAACATTAACACCAATAATAAGAGTAACATCATTTGGCAATAATAACGAACCAACAATCCTCCCAGGCCTGCCCAACCTCATGATTGGTCCAATTTAGCAGAAATGCGTACATAATATATAGACGGTCCTGAAGACATTCGCTCCATCGGCCAGAGGGTTAGACCGGCTCGGAAATGCCTGGTCACCATGCTGAGAATATTTTTAAAATGACGGAATAACACGATAACAGTAATTGTGATGGCAAATATACGCAAAGAAATGACGACCGCTCATCATCGACGAGCTAACGAAACTTAGTCGAAATGAAATTCCATTTCAATGCGACTATTAGAACCGACAGCCAACAGAACCCTTCATTGTGAGGTCACCAATGGGCGTGACTGCACGACTGTGTGACGTCACAGAACGACAGGTCCTTATCGCATTTGAAACATTGCTTCAAGATGGCGAGCACGTGTTTCTTTCTCGTTGCTTCGCTTCGCTGTTTCATACTGCACTTCAACCTCGGTTACCTGGTACTACTTCAACACGTGAGCTTTGAACGAGTGGGAAGATTTGCGTGTACGTTTTAACTGGTTTGAAGGTGCGGTTGTGCACGGGGACCTGCACAGATGCTCGTTGCCACCTCGCTGGAGCTGAGTTCCTCTGAACCGAATGGGCCTGTTTGTGTGTGTTTGTGTGTGTCCGTGTGTGTCAATGTGTGCGACGTTGGTTGTTATCTACACATGCGGCTTGCAGAGGTGCAACGGATTCCTGCCAGGTCGCGATATATCCACGTGTGTGTGTGTGTGTGCGTGTGCGTGCGCGTGCGTGCGCCATGTTCTTTGTGTACTTATGCTTGAGCGTTCTAATGTGGAATGTGATACAACCGAATGATCGTTGTGACCTCCTCAGTTCGTTCGGCTTTCAATGTTTTTGACAGACACCATCCTCAGGTGTGTAGAGAGAAGCTGAATAGGTCCTTCCACGGCATAGCTTTCCAAATGAACAAGAGACACAACGATAACATTGTAACAAAGTATATAACAATTAATACTAATAACATTAACACCAATAATAAGAGTAACATCATTTGGCAATAATAACGAACCAACAATCCTCCCAGGCCTGCCCAACCTCATGATTGGTGCAATTTAGCAGAAATGCGTCCATAATATATAGACGGTCCTGAAGACATTCGTTACATCGGCCAGAGGGTTAGACCGGCTCGGAAATGCCTGGTCACCATGCTGAGAATATTTAAAAAATGACGGAATAACACGATAACACAGTAATTGTGATGGCAAATATAAGCAAAGAAATGACGACCGCTCATCATCGACGAGCTAACGAAACTTGTCGAAATGAAATTCCATTTCAATGCGACTATTAGAACCGACAGCCAACAGAACCCTTCATTGTGAGGTCACCAATGGGCGTGACTGCACGACTGTGTGACGTCACAGAACGACAGGTCCTTATCGCATTTGAAACATTGCTTCAAGATGGCGAGCACGTGTTTCTTTCTCGTTGCTTCGCTTCGCTGTTTCATACTGCACTTCAACCTCGGTTACCTGGTACTACTTCAACACGTGAGCTTTGAACGAGTGGGAAGATTTGCGTGTACGTTTTAACTGGTTTGAAGGTGCGGTTGTGCACGGGGACCTGCACAGATGCTCGCTTCCACCTCGCTGGAGCTGAGTTCCTCTGAACCGAATGGGCCTGTTTGTGTGTGTCCGTGTGTGTCAATGTGTGCGACGTTGGTTGTTATCTACACATGCGGCTTGCAGAGGTGCAACGGATTCTTGCCAGGTCGCGATATATCCACGTGTGTGTGTGTGTGTGTGTGTGTGTGTGTGTGTGTGTGTGTGTGTGTGTGTGTGTGTGTGTGTGCGTGCGCCATGTTCTTTATGTACTTATGCTTGAGCGTTCTGATGTGGAATGTGATTCAACCGAATGATCGTTGTGACCTCCTCAGTTCGTTAGGCTTTCAATGTTTTTGACAGACACCATCCTTAGGTGTGTAGAGAGAAGCTGAATCGGTCCTTCCATGGCATGGCTTTCCAAATGAACAAGAGACACAACGATAACATTGTAACAAAGTATATAACAATTAATACAAATAACATTAACACCAATAATAAGAGTAACATCATTTGGCAATAATAACGAACCAACAATCCTCCCAGGCCTGCCCAACCTCATGATTGGTCCAATTTAGCAGAAATGCGTACATAATATATAGACGATCCTGAAGACATTCGTTACATCGGCCAGAGGGTTAGACCGGCTCGGAAATGCCTGGTGACCATGCTGAGAATATTTTTTAAATGACGGAATAACACGATAACACGGTAATTGTGATGGCAAATATACGCAAAGAAATGACGACCGCTCATCATCGACGAGCTAACGAAACTTAGTCGAAATGAAATTCCATTTCAATGCGACTATTAGAACCGACAGCCAACAGAACCCTTCATTGTGAGGTCACCAATGGGCGTGACTGCACGACTGTGTGACGTCACAGAACGACAGTTCCTTATCGCATTTGAAACATTGCTTCAAGATGGCGAGCACGTGTTTCTTTCTCGTTGCTTCGCTTCGCTGTTTCATACTGCACTTCAACCTCGGTTACCTGGTACTACTTCAACACGTGAGCTTTGAACGAGTGGGAAGATTTGCGTGTACGTTTTAACTGGTTTGAAGGTGCGGTTCGACAACCTTCCATGTGCACGGGGACATGCACAGCTGCTCGTTTGCACCTCGCTGGAGCTGAGTTACTCTGAACCGAATGGGCCTGTTTGTGTGTGTCCGTGTGTGTCAATGTGTGCGACGTTGGTTGTTATCTACACATGCGGCTTGCAGAGGTGCAACGGATTCCTGCCAGGTCGCGATATATCCACGTGTGTGTGTGTGTGTGTGTGTGTGTGTGTGTGTGTTTGTGTGTTTGCGTGCGTGAGCCATGTTCTTTGTGTACTTATGCTTGAGCGTTCTGATGTGGAATGTGATACAACCGAATGATCGTTGTGACCTCCTCAGTTCGTTAGGCTTTCAATGTTTTTGACAGACACCATCCTCAGGTGTGTAGAGAGAAGCTGAATAGGTCCTTCCATGGCATGGCTTTCCAAATGAACAAGAGACACAACGATAACATTGTAACAAAGTATATAACAATTAATACAAATAACATTAACACCAATAATAAGAGTAACATCATTTGGCAATAATAACGAACCAACAATCCTCCCAGGCCTGCCCAACCTCATGATTGGTCCAATTTCGCAGAAATGCGTACATAATATATAGACGGTCCTGAAGACATTCGTTACATCGGCCAGAGGGTTAGACCGGCTCGGAAATGCCTGTTCACCATGCTGAGAATATTTTTAAAATGACGGAATAACACGATAACACAGTAATTGTGATGGCAAATATACGCAAAGAAATGACGACCGCTCATCATCGACGAGCTAACGAAACTTAGTCGAAATGAAATTCCATTTCAATGCGACTATTAGAACCGACAGCCAACAGAACCCTTCATTGTGAGGTCACCAATGGGCGTGACTGCACGACTGTGTGACGTCACAGAACGACAGGTCCTTATCGCATTTGAAACATTGCTTCAAGATGGCGAGCACGTGTTTCTTTCTCGTTGCTTCGCTTCGCTGTTTGATACTGCACTTCAACCTCGGTTACCTGGTACTACTTCAACACGTGAGCTTTGAACGAGTGGGAAGATTTGCGTGTACGTTTTAACTGGTTTGAAGGTGCGGTTGTGCACGGGGACCTGCACAGATGCTCGTTTCCACCTCGCTGGAGCTGAGTTCCTCTGAACCGAATGGGCCTGTTTGTGTGTGTCCATGTGTGTCAATGTGTGCGACGTTGGTTGTTATCTACACATGCGGCTTGCAGAGGTGCAACGGATTCCTGCAAGGTCGCGATATATCCATGTGTGTGTGTGTGTGTGTGTGTGTGTGTGTGTGTGTGTGTGTGTGTGTGTGTGTGTGTGTGTGTGTGTGTGTGTGCGTGCGCCATGTTCTTTGTGTGCTTATGCTTGAGCGTTCTGATGTGGAATGTGATACAACCGAATGATCGTTGTGACCTCCTCAGTTCGTTAGGCTTTCAATGTTTTTGACAGACACCATCCTCAGGTGTGTAGAGAGAAGCTGAATAGGTCCTTCCATGGCATGGCTTTCCAAATGAACAAGAGACACAACGATAACATTGTAACAAAGTATATAACAATTAATACTAATAACATTAACACCAATAATAAGAGTAACATCATTTGGCAATAATAACGAACCAACAATCCTCCCAGGCCTGCCCAACTTCATGATTGGTCCAATTTAGCAGAAATGCGTCCATAATATATAGACGGTCCTGAAGACATTCGCTACATCGGCCAGAGGGTTAGACCGGCTCGGAAATGCCTGGTCACCATGCTGAGAATATTTAAAAAATGACGGAATAACACGATAACACAGTAATTGTGATGGCAAATATACACAAAGAAATGACGACCGCTCATCATCGACGAGCTAACGAAACTTAGTCGAAATGAAATTCCATTTCAATGCGACTATTAGAACCGACAGCCAACAGAACCCTTCATTGTGAGGTCACCAATGGGCGTGACTGCACGACTGTGTGACGTCACAGAACGACAGGTCCTTATCGCATTTGAAACATTGCTTCAAGATGGCGAGCACGTGTTTCTTTCTCGTTGCTTCGCTTCGCTGTTTCATACTGCACTTCAACCTCGGTTACCTGGTACTACTTCAACACGTGAGCTTTGAACGAGTGGGAAGATTTGCGTGTACGTTTTAACTGGTTTGAAGGTGCGGTTGTGCACGGGGACCTGCACAGCTGCTCGTTTCCACCTCGCTGGAGCTGAGTTACTCTGAACCGAATGGGCCTGTTTGTGTGTGTCCGTGTGTGTCAATGTGTGCGACGTTGGTTGTTATCTACACATGCGGCTTGCAGAGGTGCAACGGATTCCTGCAAGGTCGCGATATATCCATGTGTGTGTGTGTGTGTGTGTGTGTGTGTGTGTGTGTGTGTGTGTGTGTGAGTGTGTGTGTGTGTGTGCGTGCGCCATTGTCTTTGTGTGCTTATGCTTGAGCGTTCTGATGTGGAATGTGATACAACCGAATGATCGTTGTGACCTCCTCAGTTCGTTAGGCTTTCAATGTTTTTGACAGACACCATCCTCAGGTGTGTAGAGAGAAGCTGAATAGGTCCTTCCATGGCATGGCTTTCCAAATGAACAAGAGACACAACGATAACATTGTAACAAAGTATATAACAATTAATACTAATAACATTAACACCAATAATAAGAGTAACATCATTTGGCAATAATAACGAACCAACAATCCACCCAGGCCTGCCCAACTTCATGATTGGTCCAATTTAGCAGAAATGCGTCCATAATATTTCGACGGTCCTGAAGACATTCGTTACATCGGCCAGAGGGTTAGACCGGCTCGGAAATGCCTGGTCACCATGCTGAGAATATTTTAAAAATGACGGAATAACACGATAACAGTAATTGTGATGGCAAATATACGCAAAGAAATGACGACCGCTCATCATCGACGAGCTAACGAAACTTAGTCGAAATGAAATTCCATTTCAATGCGACTATTAGAACCGACAGCCAACAGAACCCTTCATTGTGAGGTCACCAATGGGCGTGACTGCACGACTGTGTGACGTCACAGAACGACAGGTCCTTATCGCATTTGAAACATTGCTTCAAGATGGCGAGCACGTGTTTCTTTCTCGTTGCTTCGCTTCGCTGTTTCATACTGCACTTCAACCTCGGTTACCTGGTACTACTTCAACACGTGAGCTTTGAACGAGTGGGAAGATTTGCGTGTACGTTTTAACTGGTTTGAAGGTGCGGTTGTGCACGGGGACCTGCACAGATGCTCGTTGCCACCTCGCTGGAGCTGAGTTCCTCTGAACCGAATGGGCCTGTTTGTGTGTGTTTGTGTGTGTCCGTGTGTGTCAATGTGTGCGACGTTGGTTGTTATCTACACATGCGGCTTGCAGAGGTGCAACGGATTCCTGCCAGGTCGCGATATATCCACGTGTGTGTGTGTGTGTGCGTGTGCGTGCGCGTGCGTGCGCCATGTTCTTTGTGTACTTATGCTTGAGCGTTCTAATGTGGAATGTGATACAACCGAATGATCGTTGTGACCTCCTCAGTTCGTTCGGCTTTCAATGTTTTTGACAGACACCATCCTCAGGTGTGTAGAGAGAAGCTGAATAGGTCCTTCCACGGCATAGCTTTCCAAATGAACAAGAGACACAACGATAACATTGTAACAAAGTATATAACAATTAATACTAATAACATTAACACCAATAATAAGAGTAACATCATTTGGCAATAATAACGAACCAACAATCCTCCCAGGCCTGCCCAACCTCATGATTGGTGCAATTTAGCAGAAATGCGTCCATAATATATAGACGGTCCTGAAGACATTCGTTACATCGGCCAGAGGGTTAGACCGGCTCGGAAATGCCTGGTCACCATGCTGAGAATATTTTTAAAGTGACGGAATAACACGATAACACAGTAATTGTGATGGCAAATATACGCAAAGAAATGACGACCGCTCATCATCGACGAGCAAACGAAACTTAGTCGAAATGAAATTCCATTTCAATGCGACTATTAGAACCGACAGCCAACAGAACCCTTCATTGTGAGGTCACCAATGGGCGTAACTGCACGACTGTGTGACGTCACAGAACGACAGGCCCTTATCGCATTTGAAACATTGCTTCAAGATGGCGAGCACGTGTTTCTTTCTCGTTGCTTCGCTTCGCTGTTTCATACTGCACTTCAACCTCGGTTGCCTGGTACTACTTCAACACGTGAGCTTTGAACGAGTGGGAAGATTTGCATGTACGTTTTAACTGGTTTGAAGGTGCGGTTGTGCACGGGGACCTGCACAGATGCTGTTTCCACCACGCTGGAGCTGAGTTACTCTGAACCGAATGGGCCTGTTTGTGTGTGTCCGTGTGTGTCAATGTGTGCGACGTTGGTTGTTATCTACACATGCGGCTTGCAGAGGTGCAACGGATTCCTGCCAGGTCGCGATATATCCACGTGTGTGTGTGTGTGTGTGTGTGTGTGTGTGTGTGTGTGTGCGTGCGCCATGTTCTTTGTGTACTTATGCTTGAGCGTTCTGATGTGGAATGTGATACAACCGAATGATCGTTGTGACCTCCTCAGTTCGTTAGGCTTTCAATCTTTTTGACAGACACCATCCTCAGGTGTGTAGAGAGAAGCTGAATAGGTCCTTCCATGGCATGGCTTTCCAAATGAACAAGAGACACAACGATAACATTGTAACAAAGTATATAACAATTAATACAAATAACATTAACACCAATAATAAGAGTAACATCATTTGGCAATAATAACGAACCAACAATCCTCCCAGGCCTGCCCAACCTCATGATTGGTCCAATTTAGCAGAAATGCGTCCATAATATATAGACGGTCCTGAAGACATTCGCTACATCGGCCAGAGGGTTAGACCGGCTCGGAAATGCCTGGTCACCATGCTGAGAATATTTTAAAAATGACGGAATAACACGATAACACAGTAATTGTGATGGCAAATATACGCAAAGAAATGACGACCGCTCATCATCGACGAGCTAACGAAACTTAGTCGAAATGAAATTCCATTTCAATGCGACTATTAGAACCGACAGCCAACAGAACCCTTCATTGTGAGGTCACCAATGGGCGTGACTGCACGACTGTGTGACGTCACAGAACGACAGGTCATTATCGCATTTGAAACATTGCTTCAAGATGGCGAGCACGTGTTTCTTTCTCGTTGCTTCGCTTCGCTGTTTCATACTGCACTTCAACCTCGGTTACCTGGTACTACTTCAACACGTGAGCTTTGAACGAGTGGGAAGATTTGCGTGTACGTTTTAACTGGTTTGAAGGTGCGGTTGTGCATGGGGACCTGCACAGCTGCTCGTTTCCACCTCGCTGGAGCTGAGTTACTCTGAACCGAATGGGCCTGTTTGTGTGTGTCCGTGTGTGTCAATGTGTGCGACGTTGGTTGTTATATACACATGCGGCTTGCAGAGGTGCAACGGATTCCTGCAAGGTCGCGATATATCCATGTGTGTGTGTGTGTGTGTGTGTGTGTGTGTGTGTGTGTGTGTGTGTGTGTGTGTGTGAGTGTGTGTGTGTGTGTGTGCGTGCGCCATGGTCTTTGTGTGCTTATGCTTGAGCGTTCTGATGTGGAATGTGATACAACCGAATGATCGTTGTGACCTCCTCAGTTCGTTAGGCTTTCAATGTTTTTGACAGACACCATCCTCAGGTGTGTAGAAAGAAGCTGAATAGGTCCTTCCATGGCATGGCTTTCCAAATGAACAAGAGACACAACGATAACATTGTAACAAAGTATATAACAATTAATACTAATAACATTAACACCAATAATAAGAGTAACATCATTTGGCAATAATAACGAACCAACAATCCACCCAGGCCTGCCCAACTTCATGATTGGTCCAATTTAGCAGAAATGCGTCCATAATATATAGACGGTCCTGAAGACATTCGTTACATCGGCCAGAGGGTTAGACCGGCTCGGAAATGCCTGGTCACCATGCTGAGAATATTTTAAAAATGACGGAATAACACGATAACAGTAATTGTGATGGCAAATATACGCAAAGAAATGACGACCGCTCATCATCGACGAGCTAACGAAACTTAGTCGAAATGAAATTCCATTTCAATGCGACTATTAGAACCGACAGCCAACAGAACCCTTCATTGTGAGGTCACCAATGGGCGTGACTGCACGACTGTGTGACGTCACAGAACGACAGGTCCTTATCGCATTTGAAACATTGCTTCAAGATGGCGAGCACGTGTTTCTTTCTCGTTGCTTCGCTTCGCTGTTTCATACTGCACTTCAACCTCGGTTACCTGGTACTACTTCAACACGTGAGCTTTGAACGAGTGGGAATATTTGCGTGTACGTTTTAACTGGTTTGAAGGTGCGGTTGTGCACTGGGACCTGCACAGATGCTCGTTGCCACCTCGCTGGAGCTGAGTTCCTCTGAACCGAATGGGCCTGTTTGTGTGTGTCCGTGTGTGTCAATGTGTGCGACGTTGGTTGTTATCTACACATGCGGCTTGCAGAGGTGCAACGGATTCCTGCAAGGTCGCGATATATCCATGTGTGTGTGTGTGTGTGTGTGTGTGTGTGTGTGTGAGTGTGAGTGTGTGTGTGTGTGTGTGTGCGTGCGCCATTGTCTTTGTGTGCTTATGCTTGAGCGTTCTGATGTGGAATGTGATACAACCGAATGATCGTTGTGACCTCCTCAGTTCGTTAGGCTTTCAATGTTTTTGACAGACACCATCCTCAGGTGTGTAGAGAGAAGCTGAATAGGTCCTTCCATGGCATGGCTTTCCAAATGAACAAGAGACACAACGATAACATTGTAACAAAGTATATAACAATTAATACTAATAACATTAACACCAATAATAAGAGTAACATCATTTGGCAATAATAACGAACCAACAATCCACCCAGGCCTGCCCAACTTCATGATTGGTCCAATTTAGCAGAAATGCGTCCATAATATATAGACGGTCCTGAAGACATTCGTTACATCGGCCAGAGGGTTAGACCGGCTCGGAAATGCCTGGTCACCATGCTGAGAATATTTTAAAAATGACGGAATAACACGATAACAGTAATTGTGATGGCAAATATACGCAAAGAAATGACGACCGCTCATCATCGACGAGCTAACGAAACTTAGTCGAAATGAAATTCCATTTCAATGCGACTATTAGAACCGACAGCCAACAGAACCCTTCATTGTGAGGTCACCAATGGGCGTGACTGCACGACTGTGTGACGTCACAGAACGACAGGTCCTTATCGCATTTGAAACATTGCTTCAAGATGGCGAGCACGTGTTTCTTTCTCGTTGCTTCGCTTCGCTGTTTCATACTGCACTTCAACCTCGGTTACCTGGTACTACTTCAACACGTGAGCTTTGAACGAGTGGGAAGATTTGCGTGTACGTTTTAACTGGTTTGAAGGTGCGGTTGTGCACGGGGACCTGCACAGATGCTCGCTTCCACCTCGCTGGAGCTGAGTTCCTCTGAACCGAATGGGCCTGTTTGTGTGTGTCCGTGTGTGTCAATGTGTGCGACGTTGGTTGTTATCTACACATGCGGCTTGCAGAGGTGCAACGGATTCCTGCCAGGTCGCGATATATCCACGTGTGTGTGTGTGTGTGTGTGTGTGTGTGTGTGTGTGTGTGTGTGTGTGTGTGTGTGTGTGTGTGCGTGCGCCATGTTCTTTATGTACTTATGCTTGAGCGTTCTGATGTGGAATGTGATTCAACCGAATGATCGTTGTGACCTCCTCAGTTCGTTAGGCTTTCAATGTTTTTGACAGACACCATCCTTAGGTGTGTAGAGAGAAGCTGAATCGGTCCTTCCATGGCATGGCTTTCCAAATGAACAAGAGACACAACGATAACATTGTAACAAAGTATATAACAATTAATACAAATAACATTAACACCAATAATAAGAGTAACATCATTTGGCAATAATAACGAACCAACAATCCTCCCAGGCCTGCCCAACCTCATGATTGGTCCAATTTAGCAGAAATGCGTACATAATATATAGACGATCCTGAAGACATTCGTTACATCGGCCAGAGGGTTAGACCGGCTCGGAAATGCCTGGTGACCATGCTGAGAATATTTTTTAAATGACGGAATAACACGATAACACGGTAATTGTGATGGCAAATATACGCAAAGAAATGACGACCGCTCATCATCGACGAGCTAACGAAACTTAGTCGAAATGAAATTCCATTTCAATGCGACTATTAGAACCGACAGCCAACAGAACCCTTCATTGTGAGGTCACCAATGGGCGTGACTGCACGACTGTGTGACGTCACAGAACGACAGTTCCTTATCGCATTTGAAACATTGCTTCAAGATGGCGAGCACGTGTTTCTTTCTCGTTGCTTCGCTTCGCTGTTTCATACTGCACTTCAACCTCGGTTACCTGGTACTACTTCAACACGTGAGCTTTGAACGAGTGGGAAGATTTGCGTGTACGTTTTAACTGGTTTGAAGGTGCGGTTCGACAACCTTCCATGTGCACGGGGACATGCACAGCTGCTCGTTTGCACCTCGCTGGAGCTGAGTTACTCTGAACCGAATGGGCCTGTTTGTGTGTGTCCGTGTGTGTCAATGTGTGCGACGTTGGTTGTTATCTACACATGCGGCTTGCAGAGGTGCAACCGATTCCTGCCAGGTCGCGATATATCCACGTGTGTGTGTGTGTGTGTGTGTGTGTGTGTGTGTGTGTGTGTGTGTGTGTTTGTGTGTTTGCGTGCGTGAGCCATGTTCTTTGTGTACTTATGCTTGAGCGTTCTGATGTGGAATGTGATACAACCGAATGATCGTTGTGACCTCCTCAGTTCGTTAGGCTTTCAATGTTTTTGACAGACACCATCCTCAGGTGTGTAGAGAGAAGCTGAATAGGTCCTTCCATGGCATGGCTTTCCAAATGAACAAGAGACACAACGATAACATTGTAACAAAGTATATAACAATTAATACAAATAACATTAACACCAATAATAAGAGTAACATCATTTGGCAATAATAACGAACCAACAATCCTCCCAGGCCTGCCCAACCTCATGATTGGTCCAATTTCGCAGAAATGCGTACATAATATATAGACGGTCCTGAAGACATTCGTTACATCGGCCAGAGGGTTAGACCGGCTCGGAAATGCCTGTTCACCATGCTGAGAATATTTTTAAAATGACGGAATAACACGATAACACAGTAATTGTGATGGCAAATATACGCAAAGAAATGACGACCGCTCATCATCGACGAGCTAACGAAACTTAGTCGAAATGAAATTCCATTTCAATGCGACTATTAGAACCGACAGCCAACAGAACCCTTCATTGTGAGGTCACCAATGGGCGTGACTGCACGACTGTGTGACGTCACAGAACGACAGGTCCTTATCGCATTTGAAACATTGCTTCAAGATGGCGAGCACGTGTTTCTTTCTCGTTGCTTCGCTTCGCTGTTTGATACTGCACTTCAACCTCGGTTACCTGGTACTACTTCAACACGTGAGCTTTGAACGAGTGGGAAGATTTGCGTGTACGTTTTAACTGGTTTGAAGGTGCGGTTGTGCACGGGGACCTGCACAGATGCTCGTTTCCACCTCGCTGGAGCTGAGTTCCTCTGAACCGAATGGGCCTGTTTGTGTGTGTCCATGTGTGTCAATGTGTGCGACGTTGGTTGTTATCTACACATGCGGCTTGCAGAGGTGCAACGGATTCCTGCAAGGTCGCGATATATCCATGTGTGTGTGTGTGTGTGTGTGTGTGTGTGTGTGTGTGTGTGTGTGTGTGTGTGTGTGTGCGTGCGCCATGTTCTTTGTGTGCTTATGCTTGAGCGTTCTGATGTGGAATGTGATACAACCGAATGATCGTTGTGACCTCCTCAGTTCGTTAGGCTTTCAATGTTTTTGACAGACACCATCCTCAGGTGTGTAGAGAGAAGCTGAATAGGTCCTTCCATGGCATGGCTTTCCAAATGAACAAGAGACACAACGATAACATTGTAACAAAGTATATAACAATTAATACTAATAACATTAACACCAATAATAAGAGTAACATCATTTGGCAATAATAACGAACCAACAATCCTCCCAGGCCTGCCCAACTTCATGATTGGTCCAATTTAGCAGAAATGCGTCCATAATATATAGACGGTCCTGAAGACATTCGCTACATCGGCCAGAGGGTTAGACCGGCTCGGAAATGCCTGGTCACCATGCTGAGAATATTTAAAAAATGACGGAATAACACGATAACACAGTAATTGTGATGGCAAATATACACAAAGAAATGACGACCGCTCATCATCGACGAGCTAACGAAACTTAGTCGAAATGAAATTCCATTTCAATGCGACTATTAGAACCGACAGCCAACAGAACCCTTCATTGTGAGGTCACCAATGGGCGTGACTGCACGACTGTGTGACGTCACAGAACGACAGGTCCTTATCGCATTTGAAACATTGCTTCAAGATGGCGAGCACGTGTTTCTTTCTCGTTGCTTCGCTTCGCTGTTTCATACTGCACTTCAACCTCGGTTACCTGGTACTACTTCAACACGTGAGCTTTGAACGAGTGGGAAGATTTGCGTGTACGTTTTAACTGGTTTGAAGGTGCGGTTGTGCACGGGGACCTGCACAGCTGCTCGTTTCCACCTCGCTGGAGCTGAGTTACTCTGAACCGAATGGGCCTGTTTGTGTGTGTCCGTGTGTGTCAATGTGTGCGACGTTGGTTGTTATCTACACATGCGGCTTGCAGAGGTGCAACGGATTCCTGCAAGGTCGCGATATATCCATGTGTGTGTGTGTGTGTGTGTGTGTGTGTGTGTGTGTGTGAGTGTGTGTGTGTGTGTGTGTGCGTGCGCCATTGTCTTTGTGTGCTTATGCTTGAGCGTTCTGATGTGGAATGTGATACAACCGAATGATCGTTGTGACCTCCTCAGTTCGTTAGGCTTTCAATGTTTTTGACAGACACCATCCTCAGGTGTGTAGAGAGAAGCTGAATAGGTCCTTCCATGGCATGGCTTTCCAAATGAACAAGAGACACAACGATAACATTGTAACAAAGTATATAACAATTAATACTAATAACATTAACACCAATAATAAGAGTAACATCATTTGGCAATAATAACGAACCAACAATCCACCCAGGCCTGCCCAACTTCATGATTGGTCCAATTTAGCAGAAATGCGTCCATAATATTTCGACGGTCCTGAAGACATTCGTTACATCGGCCAGAGGGTTAGACCGGCTCGGAAATGCCTGGTCACCATGCTGAGAATATTTTAAAAATGACGGAATAACACGATAACAGTAATTGTGATGGCAAATATACGCAAAGAAATGACGACCGCTCATCATCGACGAGCTAACGAAACTTAGTCGAAATGAAATTCCATTTCAATGCGACTATTAGAACCGACAGCCAACAGAACCCTTCATTGTGAGGTCACCAATGGGCGTGACTGCACGACTGTGTGACGTCACAGAACGACAGGTCCTTATCGCATTTGAAACATTGCTTCAAGATGGCGAGCACGTGTTTCTTTCTCGTTGCTTCGCTTCGCTGTTTCATACTGCACTTCAACCTCGGTTACCTGGTACTACTTCAACACGTGAGCTTTGAACGACTGGGAAGATTTGCGTGTACGTTTTAACTGGTTTGAAGGTGCGGTTGTGCACGGGGACCTGCACAGATGCTCGTTGCCACCTCGCTGGAGCTGAGTTCCTCTGAACCGAATGGGCCTGTTTGTGTGTGTTTGTGTGTGTCCGTGTGTGTCAATGTGTGCGACGTTGGTTGTTATCTACACATGCGGCTTGCAGAGGTGCAACGGATTCCTGCCAGGTCGCGATATATCCACGTGTGTGTGTGTGTGTGCGTGTGCGTGCGCGTGCGTGCGCCATGTTCTTTGTGTACTTATGCTTGAGCGTTCTAATGTGGAATGTGATACAACCGAATGATCGTTGTGACCTCCTCAGTTCGTTCGGCTTTCAATGTTTTTGACAGACACCATCCTCAGGTGTGTAGAGAGAAGCTGAATAGGTCCTTCCACGGCATAGCTTTCCAAATGAACAAGAGACACAACGATAACATTGTAACAAAGTATATAACAATTAATACTAATAACATTAACACCAATAATAAGAGTAACATCATTTGGCAATAATAACGAACCAACAATCCTCCCAAGCCTGCCCAACCTCATGATTGGTGCAATTTAGCAGAAATGCGTCCATAATATATAGACGGTCCTGAAGACATTCGTTACATCGGCCAGAGGGTTAGACCGGCTCGGAAATGCCTGGTCACCATGCTGAGAATATTTTTAAAGTGACGGAATAACACGATAACACAGTAATTGTGATGGCAAATATACGCAAAGAAATGACGACCGCTCATCATCGACGAGCAAACGAAACTTAGTCGAAATGAAATTCCATTTCAATGCGACTATTAGAACCGACAGCCAACAGAACCCTTCATTGTGAGGTCACCAATGGGCGTAACTGCACGACTGTGTGACGTCACAGAACGACAGGCCCTTATCGCATTTGAAACATTGCTTCAAGATGGCGAGCACGTGTTTCTTTCTCGTTGCTTCGCTTCGCTGTTTCATACTGCACTTCAACCTCGGTTGCCTGGTACTACTTCAACACGTGAGCTTTGAACGAGTGGGAAGATTTGCATGTACGTTTTAACTGGTTTGAAGGTGCGGTTGTGCACGGGGACCTGCACAGATGCTGTTTCCACCACGCTGGAGCTGAGTTACTCTGAACCGAATGGGCCTGTTTGTGTGTGTCCGTGTGTGTCAATGTGTGCGACGTTGGTTGTTATCTACACATGCGGCTTGCAGAGGTGCAACGGATTCCTGCCAGGTCGCGATATATCCACGTGTGTGTGTGTGTGTGTGTGTGTGTGTGTGTGTGTGTGTGTGTGTGTGTGTGTGTGTGTGTGTGTGCGTGCGCCATGTTCTTTGTGTACTTATGCTTGAGCGTTCTGATGTGGAATGTGATACAACCGAATGATCGTTGTGACCTCCTCAGTTCGTTAGGCTTTCAATCTTTTTGACAGACACCATCCTCAGGTGTGTAGAGAGAAGCTGAATAGGTCCTTCCATGGCATGGCTTTCCAAATGAACAAGAGACACAACGATAACATTGTAACAAAGTATATAACAATTAATACAAATAACATTAACACCAATAATAAGAGTAACATCATTTGGCAATAATAACGAACCAACAATCCTCCCAGGCCTGCCCAACCTCATGATTGGTCCAATTTAGCAGAAATGCGTCCATAATATATAGACGGTCCTGAAGACATTCGCTACATCGGCCAGAGGGTTAGACCGGCTCGGAAATGCCTGGTCACCATGCTGAGAATATTTTAAAAATGACGGAATAACACGATAACACAGTAATTGTGATGGCAAATATACGCAAAGAAATGACGACCGCTCATCATCGACGAGCTAACGAAACTTAGTCGAAATGAAATTCCATTTCAATGCGACTATTAGAACCGACAGCCAACAGAACCCTTCATTGTGAGGTCACCAATGGGCGTGACTGCACGACTGTGTGACGTCACAGAACGACAGGTCATTATCGCATTTGAAACATTGCTTCAAGATGGCGAGCACGTGTTTCTTTCTCGTTGCTTCGCTTCGCTGTTTCATACTGCACTTCAACCTCGGTTACCTGGTACTACTTCAACACGTGAGCTTTGAACGAGTGGGAAGATTTGCGTGTACGTTTTAACTGGTTTGAAGGTGCGGTTGTGCATGGGGACCTGCACAGCTGCTCGTTTCCACCTCGCTGGAGCTGAGTTACTCTGAACCGAATGGGCCTGTTTGTGTGTGTCCGTGTGTGTCAATGTGTGCGACGTTGGTTGTTATATACACATGCGGTTTGCAGAGGTGCAACGGATTCCTGCAAGGTCGCGATATATCCATGTGTGTGTGTGTGTGTGTGTGTGTGTGTGTGTGTGTGTGTGTGTGTGAGTGTGTGTGTGTGTGTGTGCGTGCGCCATGGTCTTTGTGTGCTTATGCTTGAGCGTTCTGATGTGGAATGTGATACAACCGAATGATCGTTGTGACCTCCTCAGTTCGTTAGGCTTTCAATGTTTTTGACAGACACCATCCTCAGGTGTGTAGAGAGAAGCTGAATAGGTCCTTCCATGGCATGGCTTTCCAAATGAACAAGAGACACAACGATAACATTGTAACAAAGTATATAACAATTAATACTAATAACATTAACACCAATAATAAGAGTAACATCATTTGGCAATAATAACGAACCAACAATCCACCCAGGCCTGCCCAACTTCATGATTGGTCCAATTTAGCAGAAATGCGTCCATAATATATAGACGGTCCTGAAGACATTCGTTACATCGGCCAGAGGGTTAGACCGGCTCGGAAATGCCTGGTCACCATGCTGAGAATATTTTAAAAATGACGGAATAACACGATAACAGTAATTGTGATGGCAAATATACGCAAAGAAATGACGACCGCTCATCATCGACGAGCTAACGAAACTTAGTCGAAATGAAATTCCATTTCAATGCGACTATTAGAACCGACAGCCAACAGAACCCTTCATTGTGAGGTCACCAATGGGCGTGACTGCACGACTGTGTGACGTCACAGAACGACAGGTCCTTATCGCATTTGAAACATTGCTTCAAGATGGCGAGCACGTGTTTCTTTCTCGTTGCTTCGCTTCGCTGTTTCATACTGCACTTCAACCTCGGTTACCTGGTACTACTTCAACACGTGAGCTTTGAACGAGTGGGAAGATTTGCGTGTACGTTTTAACTGGTTTGAAGGTGCGGTTGTGCACGGGGACCTGCACAGATGCTCGTTGCCACCTCGCTGGAGCTGAGTTCCTCTGAACCGAATGGGCCTGTTTGTGTGTGATTGTGTGTGTCCGTGTGTGTCAATGTGTGCGACGTTGGTTGTTATCTACACATGCGGCTTGCAGAGGTGCAACGGATTCCTGCCAGGTCGCGATATATCCACGTGTGTGTGTGTGTGTGCGTGTGCGTGCGCGTGCGTGCGCCATGTTCTTTGTGTACTTATGCTTGAGCGTTCTAATGTGGAATGTGATACAACCGAATGATCGTTGTGACCTCCTCAGTTCGTTCGGCTTTCAATGTTTTTGACAGACACCATCCTCAGGTGTGTAGAGAGAAGCTGAATAGGTCCTTCCACGGCATAGCTTTCCAAATGAACAAGAGACACAACGATAACATTGTAACAAAGTATATAACAATTAATACTAATAACATTAACACCAATAATAAGAGTAACATCATTTGGCAATAATAACGAACCAACAATCCTCCCAGGCCTGCCCAACCTCATGATTGGTGCAATTTAGCAGAAATGCGTCCATAATATATAGACGGTCCTGAAGACATTCGTTACATCGGCCAGAGGGTTAGACCGGCTCGGAAATGCCTGGTCACCATGCTGAGAATATTTTTAAAGTGACGGAATAACACGATAACACAGTAATTGTGATGGCAAATATACGCAAAGAAATGACGACCGCTCATCATCGACGAGCAAACGAAACTTAGTCGAAATGAAATTCCATTTCAATGCGACTATTAGAACCGACAGCCAACAGAACCCTTCATTGTGAGGTCACCAATGGGCGTAACTGCACGACTGTGTGACGTCACAGAACGACAGGCCCTTATCGCATTTGAAACATTGCTTCAAGATGGCGAGCACGTGTTTCTTTCTCGTTGCTTCGCTTCGCTGTTTCATACTGCACTTCAACCTCGGTTGCCTGGTACTACTTCAACACGTGAGCTTTGAACGAGTGGGAAGATTTGCATGTACGTTTTAACTGGTTTGAAGGTGCGGTTGTGCACGGGGACCTGCACAGATGCTGTTTCCACCACGCTGGAGCTGAGTTACTCTGAACCGAATGGGCCTGTTTGTGTGTGTCCGTGTGTGTCAATGTGTGCGACGTTGGTTGTTATCTACACATGCGGCTTGCAGAGGTGCAACGGATTCCTGCCAGGTCGCGATATATCCACGTGTGTGTGTGTGTGTGTGTGTGTGTGTGTGTGTGTGTGTGTGTGTGTGTGTGTGTGTGTGTGTGTGCGTGCGCCATGTTCTTTGTGTACTTATGCTTGAGCGTTCTGATGTGGAATGTGATACAACCGAATGATCGTTGTGACCTCCTCAGTTCGTTAGGCTTTCAATCTTTTTGACAGACACCATCCTCAGGTGTGTAGAGAGAAGCTGAATAGGTCCTTCCATGGCATGGCTTTCCAAATGAACAAGAGACACAACGATAACATTGTAACAAAGTATATAACAATTAATACAAATAACATTAACACCAATAATAAGAGTAACATCATTTGGCAATAATAACGAACCAACAATCCTCCCAGGCCTGCCCAACCTCATGATTGGTCCAATTTAGCAGAAATGCGTACATAATATATAGACGGTCCTGAAGACATTCGTTACATCGGCCAGAGGGTTAGACCGGCTCGGAAATGCCTGTTCACCATGCTGAGAATATTTTTAAAATGACGGAATAACACGATAACACAGTAATTGTGATGGCAAATATACGCAAAGAAATGACGACCGCTCATCATCGACGAGCTAACGAAACTTAGTCGAAATGAAATTCCATTTCAATGCGACTATTAGAACCGACAGCCAACAGAACCCTTCATTGTGAGGTCACCAATGGGCGTGACTGCACGACTGTGTGACGTCACAGAACGACAGGTCCTTATCGCATTTGAAACATTGCTTCAAGATGGCGAGCACGTGTTTCTTTCTCGTTGCTTCGCTTCGCTGTTTCATACTGCACTTCAACCTCGGTTACCTGGTACTACTTCAACACGTGAGCTTTGAACGAGTGGGAAGATTTGCGTGTACGTTTTAACTGGTTTGAAGGTGCGGTTGTGCACGGGGACCTGCACAGATGCTCGTTTCCACCTCGCTGGAGCTGAGTTCCTCTGAACCGAATGGGCCTGTTTGTGTGTGTCCGTGTGTGTCAATGTGTGCGACGTTGGTTGTTATCTACACATGCGGCTTGCAGAGGTGCAACGGGTTCCTGCAAGGTCGCGATATATCCATGTGTGTGTGTGTGTGTGTGTGTGTGTGTGTGTGTGTGTGTGTGTGTGTGTGTGTGTGTGTGTGTGCGTGCGCCATGTTCTTTGTGTGCTTATGCTTGAGCGTTCTGATGTGGAATGTGATACAACCGAATGATCGTTGTGACCTCCTCAGTTCGTTAGGCTTTCAATGTTTTTGACAGACACCATCCTCAGGTGTGTAGAGAGAAGCTGAATAGGTCCTTCCATGGCATGGCTTTCCAAATGAACAAGAGACACAACGATAACATTGTAACAAAGTATATAACAATTAATACTAATAACATTAACACCAATAATAAGAGTAACATCATTTGGCAATAATAACGAACCAACAATCCTCCCAGGCCTGCCCAACTTCATGATTGGTCCAATTTAGCAGAAATGCGTCCATAATATATAGACGGTCCTGAAGACATTCGCTACATCGGCCAGAGGGTTAGACCGGCTCGGAAATGCCTGGTCACCATGCTGAGAATATTTTAAAAATGACGGAATAACACGATAACACAGTAATTGTGATGGCAAATATACGCAAAGAAATGACGACCGCTCATCATCGACGAGCTAACGAAACTTAGTCGAAATGAAATTCCATTTCAATGCGACTATTAGAACCGACAGCCAACAGAACCCTTCATTGTGAGGTCACCAATGGGCGTGACTGCACGACTGTGTGACGTCACAGAACGACAGGTCATTATCGCATTTGAAACATTGCTTCAAGATGGCGAGCACGTGTTTCTTTCTCGTTGCTTCGCTTCGCTGTTTCATACTGCACTTCAACCTCGGTTACCTGGTACTACTTCAACACGTGAGCTTTGAACGAGTGGGAAGATTTGCGTGTACGTTTTAACTGGTTTGAAGGTGCGGTTGTGCATGGGGACCTGCACAGCTGCTCGTTTCCACCTCGCTGGAGCTGAGTTACTCTGAACCGAATGGGCCTGTTTGTGTGTGTCCGTGTGTGTCAATGTGTGCGACGTTGGTTGTTATATACACATGCGGCTTGCAGAGGTGCAACGGATTCCTGCAAGGTCGCGATATATCCATGTGTGTGTGTGTGTGTGTGTGTGTGTGTGTGTGTGTGTGTGAGTGTGTGTGTGTGTGTGTGCGTGCGCCATGGTCTTTGTGTGCTTATGCTTGAGCGTTCTGATGTGGAATGTGATACAACCGAATGATCGTTGTGACCTCCTCAGTTCGTTAGGCTTTCAATGTTTTTGACAGACACCATCCTCAGGTGTGTAGAGAGAAGCTGAATAGGTCCTTCCATGGCATGGCTTTCCAAATGAACAAGAGACACAACGATAACATTGTAACAAAGTATATAACAATTAATACTAATAACATTAACACCAATAATAAGAGTAACATCATTTGGCAATAATAACGAACCAACAATCCACCCAGGCCTGCCCAACTTCATGATTGGTCCAATTTAGCAGAAATGCGTCCATAATATATAGACGGTCCTGAAGACATTCGTTACATCGGCCAGAGGGTTAGACCGGCTCGGAAATGCCTGGTCACCATGCTGAGAATATTTTAAAAATGACGGAATAACACGATAACAGTAATTGTGATGGCAAATATACGCAAAGAAATGACGACCGCTCATCATCGACGAGCTAACGAAACTTAGTCGAAATGAAATTCCATTTCAATGCGACTATTAGAACCGACAGCCAACAGAACCCTTCATTGTGAGGTCACCAATGGGCGTGACTGCACGACTGTGTGACGTCACAGAACGACAGGTCCTTATCGCATTTGAAACATTGCTTCAAGATGGCGAGCACGTGTTTCTTTCTCGTTGCTTCGCTTCGCTGTTTCATACTGCACTTCAACCTCGGTTACCTGGTACTACTTCAACACGTGAGCTTTGAACGAGTGGGAAGATTTGCGTGTACGTTTTAACTGGTTTGAAGGTGCGGTTGTGCACTGGGACCTGCACAGATGCTCGTTGCCACCTCGCTGGAGCTGAGTTCCTCTGAACCGAATGGGCCTGTTTGTGTGTGTCCGTGTGTGTCAATGTGTGCGACGTTGGTTGTTATCTACACATGCGGCTTGCAGAGGTGCAACGGATTCCTGCAAGGTCGCGATATATCCATGTGTGTGTGTGTGTGTGTGTGTGTGTGTGTGTGTGTGTGTGTGTGTGTGTGTGTGTGTGTGAGTGTGAGTGTGTGTGTGTGTGTGTGCGTGCGCCATTGTCTTTGTGTGCTTATGCTTGAGCGTTCTGATGTGGAATGTGATACAACCGAATGATCGTTGTGACCTCCTCAGTTCGTTAGGCTTTCAATGTTTTTGACAGACACCATCCTCAGGTGTGTAGAGAGAAGCTGAATAGGTCCTTCCATGGCATGGCTTTCCAAATGAACAAGAGACACAACGATAACATTGTAACAAAGTATATAACAATTAATACTAATAACATTAACACCAATAATAAGAGTAACATCATTTGGCAATAATAACGAACCAACAATCCACCCAGGCCTGCCCAACTTCATGATTGGTCCAATTTAGCAGAAATGCGTCCATAATATATAGACGGTCCTGAAGACATTCGTTACATCGGCCAGAGGGTTAGACCGGCTCGGAAATGCCTGGTCACCATGCTGAGAATATTTTAAAAATGACGGAATAACACGATAACAGTAATTGTGATGGCAAATATACGCAAAGAAATGACGACCGCTCATCATCGACGAGCTAACGAAACTTAGTCGAAATGAAATTCCATTTCAATGCGACTATTAGAACCGACAGCCAACAGAACCCTTCATTGTGAGGTCACCAATGGGCGTGACTGCACGACTGTGTGACGTCACAGAACGACAGGTCCTTATCGCATTTGAAACATTGCTTCAAGATGGCGAGCACGTGTTTCTTTCTCGTTGCTTCGCTTCGCTGTTTCATACTGCACTTCAACCTCGGTTACCTGGTACTACTTCAACACGTGAGCTTTGAACGAGTGGGAAGATTTGCGTGTACGTTTTAACTGGTTTGAAGGTGCGGTTGTGCACGGGGACCTGCACAGATGCTCGTTGCCACCTCGCTGGAGCTGAGTTCCTCTGAACCGAATGGGCCTGTTTGTGTGTGTTTGTGTGTGTCCGTGTGTGTCAATGTGTGCGACGTTGGTTGTTATCTACACATGCGGCTTGCAGAGGTGCAACGGATTCCTGCCAGGTCGCGATATATCCACGTGTGTGTGTGTGTGTGCGTGTGCGTGCGCGTGCGTGCGCCATGTTCTTTGTGTACTTATGCTTGAGCGTTCTAATGTGGAATGTGATACAACCGAATGATCGTTGTGACCTCCTCAGTTCGTTCGGCTTTCAATGTTTTTGACAGACACCATCCTCAGGTGTGTAGAGAGAAGCTGAATAGGTCCTTCCACGGCATAGCTTTCCAAATGAACAAGAGACACAACGATAACATTGTAACAAAGTATATAACAATTAATACTAATAACATTAACACCAATAATAAGAGTAACATCATTTGGCAATAATAACGAACCAACAATCCTCCCAGGCCTGCCCAACCTCATGATTGGTGCAATTTAGCAGAAATGCGTCCATAATATATAGACGGTCCTGAAGACATTCGTTACATCGGCCAGAGGGTTAGACCGGCTCGGAAATGCCTGGTCACCATGCTGAGAATATTTTTAAAGTGACGGAATAACACGATAACACAGTAATTGTGATGGCAAATATACGCAAAGAAATGACGACCGCTCATCATCGACGAGCAAACGAAACTTCGTCGAAATGAAATTCCATTTCAATGCGACTATTAGAACCGACAGCCAACAGAACCCTTCATTGTGAGGTCACCAATGGGCGTAACTGCACGACTGTGTGACGTCACAGAACGACAGGCCCTTATCGCATTTGAAACATTGCTTCAAGATGGCGAGCACGTGTTTCTTTCTCGTTGCTTCGCTTCGCTGTTTCATACTGCACTTCAACCTCGGTTGCCTGGTACTACTTCAACACGTGAGCTTTGAACGAGTGGGAAGATTTGCATGTACGTTTTAACTGGTTTGAAGGTGCGGTTGTGCACGGGGACCTGCACAGATGCTGTTTCCACCACGCTGGAGCTGAGTTACTCTGAACCGAATGGGCCTGTTTGTGTGTGTCCGTGTGTGTCAATGTGTGCGACGTTGCTTGTTATCTACACATGCGGCTTGCAGAGGTGCAACGGATTCCTGCCAGGTCGCGATATATCCACGTGTGTGTGTGTGTGTGTGTGTGTGTGTGTGTGTGTGTGTGTGTGTGTGTGTGTGTGCGTGCGCCATGTTCTTTGTGTACTTATGCTTGAGCGTTCTGATGTGGAATGTGATACAACCGAATGATCGTTGTGACCTCCTCAGTTCGTTAGGCTTTCAATCTTTTTGACAGACACCATCCTCAGGTGTGTAGAGAGAAGCTGAATAGGTCCTTCCATGGCATGGCTTTCCAAATGAACAAGAGACACAACGATAACATTGTAACAAAGTATATAACAATTAATACAAATAACATTAACACCAATAATAAGAGTAACATCATTTGGCAATAATAACGAACCAACAATCCTCCCAGGCCTGCCCAACCTCATGATTGGTCCAATTTAGCAGAAATGCGTACATAATATATAGACGGTCCTGAAGACATTCGTTACATCGGCCAGAGGGTTAGACCGGCTCGGAAATGCCTGTTCACCATGCTGAGATTATTTTTAAAATGACGGAATAACACGATAACACAGTAATTGTGATGGCAAATATACGCAAAGAAATGACGACCGCTCATCATCGACGAGCTAACGAAACTTAGTCGAAATGAAATTCCATTTCAATGCGACTATTAGAACCGACAGCCAACAGAACCCTTCATTGTGAGGTCACCAATGGGCGTGACTGCACGACTGTGTGACGTCACAGAACGACAGGTCCTTATCGCATTTGAAACATTGCTTCAAGATGGCGAGCACGTGTTTCTTTCTCGTTGCTTCGCTTCGCTGTTTCATACTGCACTTCAACCTCGGTTACCTGGTACTACTTCAACACGTGAGCTTTGAACGAGTGGGAAGATTTGCGTGTACGTTTTAACTGGTTTGAAGGTGCGGTTGTGCACGGGGACCTGCACAGATGCTCGTTTCCACCTCGCTGGAGCTGAGTTCCTCTGAACCGAATGGGCCTGTTTGTGTGTGTCCGTGTGTGTCAATGTGTGCGACGTTGGTTGTTATCTACACATGCGGCTTGCAGAGGTGCAACAGATTCCTGCAAGGTCGCGATATATCCATGTGTGTGTGTGTGTGTGTGTGTGTGTGTGTGTGTGTGTGTGTGTGTGTGTGTGTGTGCGTGCGCCATGTTCTTTGTGTGCTTATGCTTGAGCGTTCTGATGTGGAATGTGATACAACCGAATGATCGTTGTGACCTCCTCAGTTCGTTAGGCTTTCAATGTTTTTGACAGACACCATCCTCAGGTGTGTAGAGAGAAGCTGAATAGGTCCTTCCATGGCATGGCTTTCCAAATGAACAAGAGACACAACGATAACATTGTAACAAAGTATATAACAATTAATACTAATAACATTAACACCAATAATAAGAGTAACATCATTTGGCAATAATAACGAACCAACAATCCTCCCAGGCCTGCCCAACTTCATGATTGGTCCAATTTAGCAGAAATGCGTCCATAATATATAGACGGTCCTGAAGACATTCGCTACATCGGCCAGAGGGTTAGACCGGCTCGGAAATGCCTGGTCACCATGCTGAGAATATTTAAAAAATGACGGAATAACACGATAACACAGTAATTGTGATGGCAAATATACGCAAAGAAATGACGACCGCTCATCATCGACGAGCTAACGAAACTTAGTCGAAATGAAATTCCATTTCAATGCGACTATTAGAACCGACAGCCAACAGAACCCTTCATTGTGAGGTCACCAATGGGCGTGACTGCACGACTGTGTGACGTCACAGAACGACAGGTCCTTATCGCATTTGAAACATTGCTTCAAGATGGCGAGCACGTGTTTCTTTCTCGTTGCTTCGCTTCGCTGTTTCATACTGCACTTCAACCTCGGTTACCTGGTACTACTTCAACACGTGAGCTTTGAACGAGTGGGAAGATTTGCGTGTACGTTTTAACTGGTTTGAAGGTGCGGTTGTGCACGGGGACCTGCACAGATGCTCGTTGCCACCTCGCTGGAGCTGAGTTCCTCTGAACCGAATGGGCCTGTTTGTGTGTGTTTGTGTGTGTCCGTGTGTGTCAATGTGTGCGACGTTGGTTGTTATCTACACATGCGGCTTGCAGAGGTGCAACGGATTCCTGCCAGGTCGCGATATATCCACGTGTGTGTGTGTGTGTGCGTGTGCGTGCGCGTGCGTGCGCCATGTTCTTTGTGTACTTATGCTTGAGCGTTCTAATGTGGAATGTGATACAACCGAATGATCGTTGTGACCTCCTCAGTTCGTTCGGCTTTCAATGTTTTTGACAGACACCATCCTCAGGTGTGTAGAGAGAAGCTGAATAGGTCCTTCCACGGCATAGCTTTCCAAATGAACAAGAGACACAACGATAACATTGTAACAAAGTATATAACAATTAATACTAATAACATTAACACCAATAATAAGAGTAACATCATTTGGCAATAATAACGAACCAACAATCCTCCCAGGCCTGCCCAACCTCATGATTGGTGCAATTTAGCAGAAATGCGTCCATAATATATAGACGGTCCTGAAGACATTCGTTACATCGGCCAGAGGGTTAGACCGGCTCGGAAATGCCTGGTCACCATGCTGAGAATATTTTTAAAGTGACGGAATAACACGATAACACAGTAATTGTGATGGCAAATATACGCAAAGAAATGACGACCGCTCATCATCGACGAGCAAACGAAACTTCGTCGAAATGAAATTCCATTTCAATGCGACTATTAGAACCGACAGCCAACAGAACCCTTCATTGTGAGGTCACCAATGGGCGTAACTGCACGACTGTGTGACGTCACAGAACGACAGGCCCTTATCGCATTTGAAACATTGCTTCAAGATGGCGAGCACGTGTTTCTTTCTCGTTGCTTCGCTTCGCTGTTTCATACTGCACTTCAACCTCGGTTGCCTGGTACTACTTCAACACGTGAGCTTTGAACGAGTGGGAAGATTTGCATGTACGTTTTAACTGGTTTGAAGGTGCGGTTGTGCACGGGGACCTGCACAGATGCTGTTTCCACCACGCTGGAGCTGAGTTACTCTGAACCGAATGGGCCTGTTTGTGTGTGTCCGTGTGTGTCAATGTGTGCGACGTTGCTTGTTATCTACACATGCGGCTTGCAGAGGTGCAACGGATTCCTGCCAGGTCGCGATATATCCACGTGTGTGTGTGTGTGTGTGTGTGTGTGTGTGTGTGTGTGTGTGTGTGTGTGTGTGTGTGTGTGCGTGCGCCATGTTCTTTGTGTACTTATGCTTGAGCGTTCTGATGTGGAATGTGATACAACCGAATGATCGTTGTGACCTCCTCAGTTCGTTAGGCTTTCAATCTTTTTGACAGACACCATCCTCAGGTGTGTAGAGAGAAGCTGAATAGGTCCTTCCATGGCATGGCTTTCCAAATGAACAAGAGACACAACGATAACATTGTAACAAAGTATATAACAATTAATACAAATAACATTAACACCAATAATAAGAGTAACATCATTTGGCAATAATAACGAACCAACAATCCTCCCAGGCCTGCCCAACCTCATGATTGGTCCAATTTAGCAGAAATGCGTACATAATATATAGACGGTCCTGAAGACATTCGTTACATCGGCCAGAGGGTTAGACCGGCTCGGAAATGCCTGTTCACCATGCTGAGATTATTTTTAAAATGACGGAATAACACGATAACACAGTAATTGTGATGGCAAATATACGCAAAGAAATGACGACCGCTCATCATCGACGAGCTAACGAAACTTAGTCGAAATGAAATTCCATTTCAATGCGACTATTAGAACCGACAGCCAACAGAACCCTTCATTGTGAGGTCACCAATGGGCGTGACTGCACGACTGTGTGACGTCACAGAACGACAGGTCCTTATCGCATTTGAAACATTGCTTCAAGATGGCGAGCACGTGTTTCTTTCTCGTTGCTTCGCTTCGCTGTTTCATACTGCACTTCAACCTCGGTTACCTGGTACTACTTCAACACGTGAGCTTTGAACGAGTGGGAAGATTTGCGTGTACGTTTTAACTGGTTTGAAGGTGCGGTTGTGCACGGGGACCTGCACAGATGCTCGTTTCCACCTCGCTGGAGCTGAGTTCCTCTGAACCGAATGGGCCTGTTTGTGTGTGTCCGTGTGTGTCAATGTGTGCGACGTTGGTTGTTATCTACACATGCGGCTTGCAGAGGTGCAACGGATTCCTGCAAGGTCGCGATATATCCATGTGTGTGTGTGTGTGTGTGTGTGTGTGTGTGTGTGTGTGTGTGTGTGTGTGTGTGTGTGTGTGTGTGTGTGTGCGTGCGCCATGTTCTTTGTGTGCTTATGCTTGAGCGTTCTGATGTGGAATGTGATACAACCGAATGATCGTTGTGACCTCCTCAGTTCGTTAGGCTTTCAATGTTTTTGACAGACACCATCCTCAGGTGTGTAGAGAGAAGCTGAATAGGTCCTTCCATGGCATGGCTTTCCAAATGAACAAGAGACACAACGATAACATTGTAACAAAGTATATAACAATTAATACTAATAACATTAACACCAATAATAAGAGTAACATCATTTGGCAATAATAACGAACCAACAATCCTCCCAGGCCTGCCCAACTTCATGATTGGTCCAATTTAGCAGAAATGCGTCCATAATATATAGACGGTCCTGAAGACATTCGCTACATCGGCCAGAGGGTTAGACCGGCTCGGAAATGCCTGGTCACCATGCTGAGAATATTTAAAAAATGACGGAATAACACGATAACACAGTAATTGTGATGGCAAATATACGCAAAGAAATGACGACCGCTCATCATCGACGAGCTAACGAAACTTAGTCGAAATGAAATTCCATTTCAATGCGACTATTAGAACCGACAGCCAACAGAACCCTTCATTGTGAGGTCACCAATGGGCGTGACTGCACGACTGTGTGACGTCACAGAACGACAGGTCATTATCGCATTTGAAACATTGCTTCAAGATGGCGAGCACGTGTTTCTTTCTCGTTGCTTCGCTTCGCTGTTTCATACTGCACTTCAACCTCGGTTACCTGGTACTACTTCAACACGTGAGCTTTGAACGAGTGGGAAGATTTGCGTGTACGTTTTAACTGGTTTGAAGGTGCGGTTGTGCACGGGGACCTGCACAGCTGCTCGTTTCCACCTCGCTGGAGCTGAGTTACTCTGAACCGAATGGGCCTGTTTGTGTGTGTCCGTGTGTGTCAATGTGTGCGACGTTGGTTGTTATCTACACATGCGGCTTGCAGAGGTGCAACGGATTCCTGCAAGGTCGCGATATATCCATGTGTGTGTGTGTGTGTGTGTGTGTGTGTGTGTGTGTGTGTGTGTGTGTGTGTGTGTGTGAGTGTGTGTGTGTGTGTGTGCGTGCGCCATTGTCTTTGTGTGCTTATGCTTGAGCGTTCTGATGTGGAATGTGATACAACCGAATGATCGTTGTGACCTCCTCAGTTCGTTAGGCTTTCAATGTTTTTGACAGACACCATCCTCAGGTGTGTAGAGAGAAGCTGAATAGGTCCTTCCATGGCATGGCTTTCCAAATGAACAAGAGACACAACGATAACATTGTAACAAAGTATATAACAATTAATACTAATAACATTAACACCAATAATAAGAGTAACATCATTTGGCAATAATAACGAACCAACAATCCACCCAGGCCTGCCCAACTTCATGATTGGTCCAATTTAGCAGAAATGCGTCCATAATATATAGACGGTCCTGAAGACATTCGTTACATCGGCCAGAGGGTTAGACCGGCTCGGAAATGCCTGGTCACCATGCTGAGAATATTTTTAAAATGACGGAATAACACGATAACAGTAATTGTGATGGCAAATATACGCAAAGAAATGACGACCGCTCATCATCGACGAGCTAACGAAACTTAGTCGAAATGAAATTCCATTTCAATGCGACTATTAGAACCGACAGCCAACAGAACCCTTCATTGTGAGGTCACCAATGGGCGTGACTGCACGACTGTGTGACGTCACAGAACGACAGGTCCTTATCGCATTTGAAACATTGCTTCAAGATGGCGAGCACGTGTTTCTTTCTCGTTGCTTCGCTTCGCTGTTTCATACTGCACTTCAACCTCGGTTACCTGGTACTACTTCAACACGTGAGCTTTGAACGAGTGGGAAGATTTGCGTGTACGTTTTAACTGGTTTGAAGGTGCGGTTGTGCACGGGGACCTGCACAGATGCTCGTTGCCACCTCGCTGGAGCTGAGTTCCTCTGAACCGAATGGGCCTGTTTGTGTGTGTTTGTGTGTGTCCGTGTGTGTCAATGTGTGCGACGTTGGTTGTTATCTACACATGCGGCTTGCAGAGGTGCAACGGATTCCTGCCAGGTCGCGATATATCCACGTGTGTGTGTGTGTGTGCGTGTGCGTGCGCGTGCGTGCGCCATGTTCTTTGTGTACTTATGCTTGAGCGTTCTAATGTGGAATGTGATACAACCGAATGATCGTTGTGACCTCCTCAGTTCGTTCGGCTTTCAATGTTTTTGACAGACACCATCCTCAGGTGTGTAGAGAGAAGCTGAATAGGTCCTTCCACGGCATAGCTTTCCAAATGAACAAGAGACACAACGATAACATTGTAACAAAGTATATAACAATTAATACTAATAACATTAACACCAATAATAAGAGTAACATCATTTGGCAATAATAACGAACCAACAATCCTCCCAGGCCTGCCCAACCTCATGATTGGTGCAATTTAGCAGAAATGCGTCCATAATATATAGACGGTCCTGAAGACATTCGTTACATCGGCCAGAGGGTTAGACCGGCTCGGAAATGCCTGGTCACCATGCTGAGAATATTTTTAAAGTGACGGAATAACACGATAACACAGTAATTGTGATGGCAAATATACGCAAAGAAATGACGACCGCTCATCATCGACGAGCAAACGAAACTTCGTCGAAATGAAATTCCATTTCAATGCGACTATTAGAACCGACAGCCAACAGAACCCTTCATTGTGAGGTCACCAATGGGCGTAACTGCACGACTGTGTGACGTCACAGAACGACAGGCCCTTATCGCATTTGAAACATTGCTTCAAGATGGCGAGCACGTGTTTCTTTCTCGTTGCTTCGCTTCGCTGTTTCATACTGCACTTCAACCTCGGTTGCCTGGTACTACTTCAACACGTGAGCTTTGAACGAGTGGGAAGATTTGCATGTACGTTTTAACTGGTTTGAAGGTGCGGTTGTGCATGGGGACCTGCACAGATGCTGTTTCCACCACGCTGGAGCTGAGTTACTCTGAACCGAATGGGCCTGTTTGTGTGTGTTTGTGTGTGTCCGTGTGTGTCAATGTGTGCGACGTTGGTTGTTATCTACACATGCGGCTTGCAGAGGTGCAACGGATTCCTGCAAGGTCGCGATATATCCATGTGTGTGTGTGTGTGTGTGTGTGTGTGTGTGTGTGTGTGTGTGTGTGTGTGTGTGAGTGTGTGTGTGTGTGTGTGCGTGCGCCATTGTCTTTGTGTGCTTATGCTTGAGCGTTCTGATGTGGAATGTGATACAACCGAATGATCGTTGTGACCTCCTCAGTTCGTTAGGCTTTCAATGTTTTTGACAGACACCATCCTCAGGTGTGTAGAGAGAAGCTGAATAGGTCCTTCCATGGCATGGCTTTCCAAATGAACAAGAGACACAACGATAACATTGTAACAAAGTATATAACAATTAATACTAATAACATTAACACCAATAATAAGAGTAACATCATTTGGCAATAATAACGAACCAACAATCCACCCAGGCCTGCCCAACTTCATGATTGGTCCAATTTAGCAGAAATGCGTCCATAATATATAGACGGTCCTGAAGACATTCGTTACATCGGCCAGAGGGTTAGACCGGCTCGGAAATGCCTGGTCACCATGCTGAGAATATTTTTAAAATGACGGAATAACACGATAACAGTAATTGTGATGGCAAATATACGCAAAGAAATGACGACCGCTCATCATCGACGAGCTAACGAAACTTAGTCGAAATGAAATTCCATTTCAATGCGACTATTAGAACCGACAGCCAACAGAACCCTTCATTGTGAGGTCACCAATGGGCGTGACTGCACGACTGTGTGACGTCACAGAACGACAGGTCCTTATCGCATTTGAAACATTGCTTCAAGATGGCGAGCACGTGTTTCTTTCTCGTTGCTTCGCTTCGCTGTTTCATACTGCACTTCAACCTCGGTTACCTGGTACTACTTCAACACGTGAGCTTTGAACGAGTGGGAAGATTTGCGTGTACGTTTTAACTGGTTTGAAGGTGCGGTTGTGCACGGGGACCTGCACAGATGCTCGTTGCCACCTCGCTGGAGCTGAGTTCCTCTGAACCGAATGGGCCTGTTTGTGTGTGTTTGTGTGTGTCCGTGTGTGTCAATGTGTGCGACGTTGGTTGTTATCTACACATGCGGCTTGCAGAGGTGCAACGGATTCCTGCCAGGTCGCGATATATCCACGTGTGTGTGTGTGTGTGCGTGTGCGTGCGCGTGCGTGCGCCATGTTCTTTGTGTACTTATGCTTGAGCGTTCTAATGTGGAATGTGATACAACCGAATGATCGTTGTGACCTCCTCAGTTCGTTCGGCTTTCAATGTTTTTGACAGACACCATCCTCAGGTGTGTAGAGAGAAGCTGAATAGGTCCTTCCACGGCATAGCTTTCCAAATGAACAAGAGACACAACGATAACATTGTAACAAAGTATATAACAATTAATACTAATAACATTAACACCAATAATAAGAGTAACATCATTTGGCAATAATAACGAACCAACAATCCTCCCAGGCCTGCCCAACCTCATGATTGGTGCAATTTAGCAGAAATGCGTCCATAATATATAGACGGTCCTGAAGACATTCGTTACATCGGCCAGAGGGTTAGACCGGCTCGGAAATGCCTGGTCACCATGCTGAGAATATTTTTAAAGTGACGGAATAACACGATAACACAGTAATTGTGATGGCAAATATACGCAAAGAAATGACGACCGCTCATCATCGACGAGCAAACGAAACTTCGTCGAAATGAAATTCCATTTCAATGCGACTATTAGAACCGACAGCCAACAGAACCCTTCATTGTGAGGTCACCAATGGGCGTAACTGCACGACTGTGTGACGTCACAGAACGACAGGCCCTTATCGCATTTGAAACATTGCTTCAAGATGGCGAGCACGTGTTTCTTTCTCGTTGCTTCGCTTCGCTGTTTCATACTGCACTTCAACCTCGGTTGCCTGGTACTACTTCAACACGTGAGCTTTGAACGAGTGGGAAGATTTGCATGTACGTTTTAACTGGTTTGAAGGTGCGGTTGTGCATGGGGACCTGCACAGATGCTGTTTCCACCACGCTGGAGCTGAGTTACTCTGAACCGAATGGGCCTGTTTGTGTGTGTCCGTGTGTGTCAATGTGTGCGACGTTGGTTGTTATCTACACATGCGGCTTGCAGAGGTGCAACGGATTCCTGCCAGGTCGCGATATATCCACGTGTGTGTGTGTGTGTGTGTGTGTGTGTGTGTGTGTGTGTGTGTGTGTGTGTGTGTGTGTGTGCGTGCGCCATGTTCTTTGTGTACTTATGCTTGAGCGTTCTGATGTGGAATGTGATACAACCGAATGATCGTTGTGACCTCCTCAGTTCGTTAGGCTTTCAATCTTTTTGACAGACACCATCCTCAGGTGTGTAGAGAGAAGCTGAATAGGTCCTTCCATGGCATGGCTTTCCAAATGAACAAGAGACACAACGATAACATTGTAACAAAGTATATAACAATTAATACAAATAACATTAACACCAATAATAAGAGTAACATCATTTGGCAATAATAACGAACCAACAATCCTCCCAGGCCTGCCCAACCTCATGATTGGTCCAATTTAGCAGAAATGCGTACATAATATATAGACGGTCCTGAAGACATTCGCTCCATCGGCCAGAGGGTTAGACCGGCTCGGAAATGCCTGGTCACCATGCTGAGAATATTTTTAAAATGACGGAATAACACGATAACAGTAATTGTGATGGCAAATATACGCAAAGAAATGACGACCGCTCATCATCGACGAGCTAACGAAACTTAGTCGAAATGAAATTCCATTTCAATGCGACTATTAGAACCGACAGCCAACAGAACCCTTCATTGTGAGGTCACCAATGGGCGTGACTGCACGACTGTGTGACGTCACAGAACGACAGGTCCTTATCGCATTTGAAACATTGCTTCAAGATGGCGAGCACGTGTTTCTTTCTCGTTGCTTCGCTTCGCTGTTTCATACTGCACTTCAACCTCGGTTACCTGGTACTACTTCAACACGTGAGCTTTGAACGAGTGGGAAGATTTGCGTGTACGTTTTAACTGGTTTGAAGGTGCGGTTGTGCACGGGGACCTGCACAGATGCTCGTTGCCACCTCGCTGGAGCTGAGTTCCTCTGAACCGAATGGGCCTGTTTGTGTGTGTTTGTGTGTGTCCGTGTGTGTCAATGTGTGCGACGTTGGTTGTTATCTACACATGCGGCTTGCAGAGGTGCAACGGATTCCTGCCAGGTCGCGATATATCCACGTGTGTGTGTGTGTGTGCGTGTGCGTGCGCGTGCGTGCGCCATGTTCTTTGTGTACTTATGCTTGAGCGTTCTAATGTGGAATGTGATACAACCGAATGATCGTTGTGACCTCCTCAGTTCGTTCGGCTTTCAATGTTTTTGACAGACACCATCCTCAGGTGTGTAGAGAGAAGCTGAATAGGTCCTTCCACGGCATAGCTTTCCAAATGAACAAGAGACACAACGATAACATTGTAACAAAGTATATAACAATTAATACTAATAACATTAACACCAATAATAAGAGTAACATCATTTGGCAATAATAACGAACCAACAATCCTCCCAGGCCTGCCCAACCTCATGATTGGTGCAATTTAGCAGAAATGCGTCCATAATATATAGACGGTCCTGAAGACATTCGTTACATCGGCCAGAGGGTTAGACCGGCTCGGAAATGCCTGGTCACCATGCTGAGAATATTTTTAAAGTGACGGAATAACACGATAACACAGTAATTGTGATGGCAAATATACGCAAAGAAATGACGACCGCTCATCATCGACGAGCAAACGAAACTTCGTCGAAATGAAATTCCATTTCAATGCGACTATTAGAACCGACAGCCAACAGAACCCTTCATTGTGAGGTCACCAATGGGCGTAACTGCACGACTGTGTGACGTCACAGAACGACAGGCCCTTATCGCATTTGAAACATTGCTTCAAGATGGCGAGCACGTGTTTCTTTCTCGTTGCTTCGCTTCGCTGTTTCATACTGCACTTCAACCTCGGTTGCCTGGTACTACTTCAACACGTGAGCTTTGAACGAGTGGGAAGATTTGCATGTACGTTTTAACTGGTTTGAAGGTGCGGTTGTGCATGGGGACCTGCACAGATGCTGTTTCCACCACGCTGGAGCTGAGTTACTCTGAACCGAATGGGCCTGTTTGTGTGTGTCCGTGTGTGTCAATGTGTGCGACGTTGGTTGTTATCTACACATGCGGCTTGCAGAGGTGCAACGGATTCCTGCCAGGTCGCGATATATCCACGTGTGTGTGTGTGTGTGTGTGTGTGTGTGTGTGTGTGTGTGCGTGCGCCATGTTCTTTGTGTACTTATGCTTGAGCGTTCTGATGTGGAATGTGATACAACCGAATGATCGTTGTGACCTCCTCAGTTCGTTAGGCTTTCAATCTTTTTGACAGACACCATCCTCAGGTGTGTAGAGAGAAGCTGAATAGGTCCTTCCATGGCATGGCTTTCCAAATGAACAAGAGACACAACGATAACATTGTAACAAAGTATATAACAATTAATACAAATAACATTAACACCAATAATAAGAGTAACATCATTTGGCAATAATAACGAACCAACAATCCTCCCAGGCCTGCCCAACCTCATGATTGGTCCAATTTAGCAGAAATGCGTACATAATATATAGACGGTCCTGAAGACATTCGCTACATCGGCCAGAGGGTTAGACCGGCTCGGAAATGCCTGGTCACCATGCTGAGAATATTTAAAAAATGACGGAATAACACGATAACACAGTAATTGTGATGGCAAATATACGCAAAGAAATGACGACCGCTCATCATCGACGAGCTAACGAAACTTAGTCGAAATGAAATTCCATTTCAATGCGACTATTAGAACCGACAGCCAACAGAACCCTTCATTGTGAGGTCACCAATGGGCGTGACTGCACGACTGTGTGACGTCACAGAACGACAGGTCATTATCGCATTTGAAACATTGCTTCAAGATGGCGAGCACGTGTTTCTTTCTCGTTGCTTCGCTTCGCTGTTTCATACTGCACTTCAACCTCGGTTACCTGGTACTACTTCAACACGTGAGCTTTGAACGAGTGGGAAGATTTGCGTGTACGTTTTAACTGGTTTGAAGGTGCGGTTGTGCACGGGGACCTGCACAGCTGCTCGTTTCCACCTCATTCTTCAAACTGTTTTTGAAGGGAAGAAGAGGTTAAAGTGCAACCTCCTCTTGGTGTATAACTGCAACAAGAGATATAGACCCCCTTGTGCATTATGATTGTGTGAAAATTTATTTGACATGCCGAGAAAGAAAAGAAAACACGTGATTATTCATTAATTTAAGCTGCAATAAAAAAACAAGCTTTAGATTATCAAAAAATTTAAAAAAATTGGACAAAAATCTGTTCGTTTTTTTCGACTTTTTATTTAAGGCTAAAACTTTTCAAACTTTCTTTGTACATCCGTGAGATTTCTTGAGGGATCAGAGAATGTCGAGCTGCTCTGGATAGGCAGCCATGTCATGGTATATAATGCGCAGTTTGAGTCTGTCCAGATAAATAACCAGCACATATGTGAGTAGCTTCTGGAGACAGGGTTTTGGAAATGTTTGTGATTAATTGTTCGTGCACAAAGTGGAGGGAAGAGCTAGTCACCATTTGCATTGCTTTGTTCAGTGCCATGTCGGTGTTTTCAAGTGTCGCTGAGTGTTTCCTATCTCCAATAAATTCTTCATCGTTCGACATCGTTCATTGAAATGTTTGCTTTTTTGTGTAAACCACTGGTGCTGCTTCGTATGCAGTCTTTGGCTGCTGGTTGCATCATTCCTCCAGTACTCATTTTTCTGACCTCAGAAGGATGACAGGCAGGCTGAATCAACCCACCTCGTGTTAATTCAATGGCACGACAGGGTCTCAAACTCAAGACCCTAGGTTCTTAAGCCAACCACTTTAACCATTGAGGTTGAGCCATTAGGCCATTTTTCACCAGACCTGTAAAAAAAACTTTTAGTACCAATGACAGGATGGGGAACAGGAAAGTGTTGATATTAAGCAACTGCTGGTATTTGCAGTGTTAGGCCATTGCACGTCGGGGTATAAGTCCCGCAAATACAGTTTTTGTGCAACAAAGATGGGGATGAGTTGAAATTAGTTTTGTTCGATGATCGTAATGGGATTATAATCGTGCTTTACATTTGTTATTTTACTATAATTCACCAAATGTCAGTCCGTCCAGCACAAAGTTCGAAGGTACCGCAAAAAACGGCTGAACCGACCGCAACGATATTTTCGGTGGGTAATCCTGGGACCCCTGGAGTAAAATAGGATATATGGTTTTTCCAATTTTCCAAGTTTTCCAATTTTCCCAAACACGAGGGAATAATATTTACCGATATAAACAGTGATGTGGCTTTTGTTGAAATTCTACGTACCCAGTAGAGAGTAGATTGACTCCTGATGAACTCTTCCTATATAAACGTGTGGAAACACGGCAGCGTGTGCAAAGCGACTGAGAAACAGGCTTCCGTTACAGATTCGGCGCGCACTCTTCACACATAAAGGGGCAACTGAGAAAGACGTGGGGCAGCCGCTTCCGTTTTACAGAATTCAAGTTTTTTTCAAAATGGGCGCCGTGTACTGTTTAGATTTTGATGATTTGCGTGTGATATGATTCAACGGATGTTTATATGAAACGTTTAAAATAAAAAAGCCTTCAATTTCTGATATTTTGCCTTTTCATTTGGGCCTCCCAATTGAAGCCCCGCCCATAGGGCGGGTACCGTTGCTCGTAACGATAATGGAAATTACTGATGCTGCACATGCGTGGTAGGTAAATCGAACCTTGAACCCGGATATAGACGGTGTATTGACTGCTT
>NC_136261.1:370234434-370256934 GCF_964187855.1 Myxine glutinosa | reverse complement strand
GACGAAATTCGGTGTACCGGTGGGGTAGGTAACAAGAAATAAATGATTCGATTTTGGTGAAGATCCGGATCCGGATACGAGAATTATTTTCGGGATTCTTCTTCATTGATTGGTGGTGGTTCAGATGCAGCCTGTGGCTGTTTGGCTGCATCATTTTCTGGGGACAGGACGTGCACTGATGCAATGCCCCCATTACCAGTCGGCAGGTACTCATTTTGCCCACCTTAAAAGGATGACAGGCTGTGTCAGCCCACCTGGTGTTCAACATCATGGCAGGGGCTCAAACTCAGGACCCAAATATTTAAAGCCAGCCACCTGTACCGTGAAGCCAACACCAACCTCACCATTGAATGATCGGGCGAACAATGATATACAGCACGCTGTCTCAAAAAGTTATGGACAGATTCGGACGAAACTTGGTGGATAAGTTGGGTGTGTGACAAGGAAGAGGTGATTCGGTTTTGGTGAAGGTTCGAATCCGGATCTGATCAGTGGGACAAAAATGGAATTAATCAGCCTGGTATGCATTCTGCCAGGGGTATGCATTCTGCCAGGGGTATGCATTCTGCCAGGGGTATGCATTCTGCCAGGGGTATGCACTCTACCAGGGGTATGCATTCTGCCAGGGGGTATGCACTCTACCAGGGGTATGCACTCTACCAGGGGTATGCACTCTACCAGGGGTATGCACCCTCACAGGGGTATGCACTCTACTAGTTGTATGCACTCTACCAGAGGTATGCAATCTAGCTGGGGTATCCCCTCTACCAGGGGTATGCACTCTACCAGGGGTATGCACGCTACCAGATGTGTGCACCCTACCAGGTGTATGCACCCTACCAGGGGTATGCACCCTACCAGATGTATGCACTCTACCAGGGGTATGCACTCTACCAGGGGTATGCACTCTACCAGGGATATGCCCCCTACCAGGGGTATGCACTCTACCAGATGTATGCACTCTACCAGAGGTGTGCAATCTAGCAGGGGTATCCCGTCTACCTGGGGTATGCACGCTACCAGGGGTATGCACTCTACCAGAGGTATGGAATCTACCAGGGGTATGCCCTCTACCAGGGGTATGCACTCTACCAGGGGTATGCACCCGACTGGAACTATGCCCTCGACTGGAGGTATGCACGCTACCTGAGGTATGCCATCTACTGGAGGTATTCACTCTTGCATGGGTATTCACTCTGATGGAGGTATGCACTCTACCAGGGGTACGCCTTCCACCGGAGGTATGCACGCTACCAGAGGTATGCTGGAGGTATGGCCTTTACCAGGATTATACATTCTGCCTAAGGTAGACACTCTACTAGAGGTATGCACTCTGCCGGTGGTATGTCCTCCACCAGGGGTATGCCCACTACCGAGTGCCCTTGTAGTTATTACTGTTAACAGTGGCACTGCGTCTGCGGCACAGCCACACTTCCAGAAAATGATGCAACCAGCAGCCGGGTGGCTGCACACGAACCACTCACGTCTTGTTGTTCATCATAGGCCTAATCTTCTTCAGACGGCATATTTCTGCGCTGCCTCTATCAATGGCAATGATTCGTTCGGCGACCATCCGACTGAGTTTTACTTCCTGTGACATCCTTTGGTATTATAATTCTGATAGTTTGAAATGATTCCACGAAAACTACGTAAAACGACATTCCTTTACAAAAGAATAGGACCGGGGTAGGCGTGGCTATGGCGGTCGTTCAGCTTGCTGGAGGCGGGGCCACTGGACACATTTGCCTCAGTGTCGGCGTTGTGCGTGATAATGTGGAATCAAATGATATCAGCAGAAATATCCTGCCTCGGAAATGCCTTGTTTTTCAGTGTTACATTCATGAAAATAAAATAATAGCTGCACACCGGCATCGTACACGGGACACGTGATCACGATCCTTCCAGTCACGGGTCAAGGCAAAGCGAACCACGTGATCAATAACCATCTCGAGTCACGGTTTCTCGGCGGCAGATTCGCTACGTCGGCGCATCACTGATGCTGTTGTGCAGAACAGGCTGAATAAGGGATCAACTCGAACTCTGAATTGAATAAATATTTGAATTGACATTTAGTGTTCCTTTCATCTTTGTTTTGGCATACTGCGTTGACTGGACTGGTCAATGGTCAACTAATCGATATTTAAATATAAAGATCCTAGTTTCCATACTCGATTAAACCTGAACCTTGCTGTGCACGTGCTCAGATAAAAAAGCGTGTCACGTGTGCAGTGTGTTTGACTAACGTCTTTCTGATGATTAAAAGTGACTATTTTTGTTTGGACAGAATCTACTCAAGTATTACTGAGGTCTTCTGATTTCTCAGAACCAGGATTTGGATACTACAGATAAATACTTATATCTTGTCTTGATAAAGTTCTTCAATGAGGTTAATTTTACAAAACTATTATCAGTGTGTGCTGGCACTTTCGACTCTACGTACTCACGTCGGGATGACGCGGATAAAAAAAAAATGTTGGCCCCACCCACAGATACAAAACGAAAGTTGGAGTATGTTTTCGTACTCTCATAGTAGTTTGTTGAGGATAGTTGCAGTTCGAGTGTTTAATAAGTTTTGTTGACACTTCAAGTAAGCAAAACAGTAAAAACCACGAGAGTGTCTTTCACGTCCAGCCATCCATAAATTCCTCTCGAAAGGCTCCGCCCCTCCCCTCTGTTCTCACCCTATTGGTTGGAGGGAAACCACAACAGTTATTTTGGGCATTTCTAAGTGCAGTTCATTGTGTGGCCTGAGGCTGGATTAAGACATTACTCTTTGAGAAACGAGCAATAAGACAGAGCTGCAAGATACAGTCAGGCTTACGTAAAACAATATAGGAACACATGTACAGTGTTTGACATTGCTGATTAAGATACACTGCCAATCTAAAGTTTTAGAACAGCTCAATTTTTCCAGTTTTTATTGAAATTTACGCAGTTTTATGTCTCAATGTACTCTGAAATTAAGCATAGAACAAATAAACAATTGGAGATAACAAAAAAAAAATCATAGAATCATTTTGTTTAACAAAATTTAATTTAAATTTTTGACTCAGCAAAGTATCCACCTTTTGCAGATATAACCGCCGAACACACTCGTGGCATTCTTTCTCCAATGGAAATCAAATATTGTTTGGGAAGTTTTTCCCAACACTGTTACAGAAGTTCCCACAAATGTGTTGCACTTGTAGGTTGCTTTGCTTTCACACTTCTGTCCAATTCATCCCAAACCAGCTCGATGGGGTTTAAGTCTGGAGACTGTGCTGGCCATTCCATGATTTGAGGCCTGGCCTCTTGTTCTTTTCCTCGAAAGTAGTTTTGACGTCGCCTGGAGGTGTGTTTAGGCTTTCACACCTGGACAACCTGCAGGTGTGTCCAGTCTTCAGTAGTCCACTGGCGGTGCTTCGTGGCCCAGGCAAGCCTCTTTTTCTTATTTAGCCATCTTAGCAATGGCTTTCTTACTGCCACTCGACCTGTCAAACCTGCAGCTCGAAGTCTTCTCTTCACAGTTGAAACTGAGACTTGCTTACTTCGACCAGTGTTAAGCTGTGCTTGAAGCTGTTGTCCTGTGAGCCGCCTATCACGCAAGCTGTTGACTCTCAGAAACTTGTCTTCTGATTCTGTTGTGGCTTTGGGTCTGCCAGACCTCTTCCCCTCAGTTTCCTCCAGTTTCCAATATACTACTTCCTGCAGTGCAATATTGTCCAAATAATGCTTCGGAGGGTACAATAACAGTCTGTTTCAACACTGCTTTTATACAGACAGGGGGTTTGTAATCAAGTAATCAGCAGAGGTTGGGACACCTGTACGAATTGTTTGCATCAACTTTCAAGGCTTAATTTACTTACATTGCTGCATAGCAGCTGTAAGTTGTTAACCCATTACTTGTTCACTGAAGAAGGCCTTTTTTTTTTTTTTACAATAAAACTGCGCAATTTACATTATTTTCCCGTTTTTGCTAACCTAAACTTTTTTTTAACCTCGAGCAGTTTACTGTTTACCTTTGTACCATTTCAGGTTATTCACTGGATATTAAACTGCGTAAATTTCAATAAAAACTGGAAAAATTGAGGTGTTCTAAAACCTTTGACCGGTAGTGTATCTTGACACTTTTGCTCCAAGATTGGGCAGCAAACCATTGTGTTATTCCACATTGTAAAAAATAACAGAAACAAGCGAATAAAAAAAGCCCACAGAATCTTGTTTCTCACAGTCTGAGAATCCTTTAGGTGCTTTTTTGCAAACTCCAAGCGGGCTTTCATGTGTCTTTCACTGAGGAGAGGCTTCGGTCTGGCTACTCTGTCATAAAGCAGTGACGGTTGTCCTTCTAGAAGTTTCTCCCGTCTCCACACAGGATCTCCGGAGCTCAGCCAGTGATCATCCGGTTCTTAGTCACCTCTCTGACCAAGGCCATTCTCCCCCGATTGCTCAGTTTGGCCGGGCGGCCAGCTCTCGGAAGAGTCCAGGTTGTTCCAAACTTCTTTCATTTAAGAATTATGGAGGCCACTGTGCTCTTGGGAACCTTCAATTATGCAGAAATTTTTTTGTAGGCTTCCTCAGATCTGTGCCTCGACACAATCCTGTCTCTGAGCTCTGCAGGCAGTTCCTCTGACCTCATGGCTTGGTTTTTGCTCTCATATGCATTGTCAGCTGTGAGACCTTATATAGACAGGTGTGTGCCTTTCCAAATCATGTCCAATCAATTGAATTTACCACAGGTGGACTCCAATCAAGGTGTAGAAACATCTCAAAGATGATTAAGACAAATGGGCGGCACCTCAGCTAAATCTCAAGTGTCATAGCAAACGGTCTGAATACTTACGTCAATGTGATATTTCAGTTTTTCCTTTTGAATAAATTTGCAAAACTTTCTAAAATCCTGTTTTCTCTTTGTCATTATGGGGTATTGAGTGTAGATTGATGAGGGAAAAAATGAATTTAAACGATTTCAGCATAAGGCTGCAACATAACAAAATGTGAAAAAAGTGAAGGGGTCTGAATACTTTCTGAATGCACTGTCGTAAGCTCCGATGTAATTTCAGGGACTTATTGCAAATTCAGTTGTCTTTCCTACTTTTCTTTTTTATCAACTTCGAGTGACCAATCACAAATGTAGATAATTATATAATGTTGTTATTAGAGATGTCCTTGCAGTTTGTAAAAAGTTGATGATCATGTACTGAGAACTGATCATGTACTGAAATCATGAACTGTTGATGATCATGTACTGTATTCAGGCTGCTAATTTGTAGAGTCTCCGTATGTGGCTCGACTACAAGAGTAATCAAGTGATGTTGTAACCAGTGGAGTGTTTGTCGAAGCTTGAAGCAATAATTGATTAAGTGTAAATGAGGCAGTGATGTAAGGATTGCCTGTTTACTGCGAATGGCCAAAGATGTTGATCTTCACAAGCACATGATCAGATGAAAATGCATTCTTTGTTTGAAATTAGTTTCGGTGATGCATTATCTGTTTGAAATTTCTTTATATTTTGTCATTGATGATTTTGTGGAAAAATTTTCAAAAGTGAACTTTCAAAAAACAAGAAAGCTTTAACTATGTTGAACATATAAACCAAGTAAGAGAGAAAAGAAACAAGTGCATCAGAATGAATAAAAAAGGGAAGCAAAATCAAAGGAAAGGGAACGAATTAAAGTCAAGAAAGTGGGAATTTTGAAAGATCATGGAAAAAGAGAAAAACCAAAGAAGGACAATGAATTTCCTCGTTAAATATCATTCTTTTCAATCCCTTCACCCTCCATGTCCCATTGCCCTTCATTTCACTTACAAAGACTTCTCAAGCTGCTCTGGTCCAGCTCAGCCATTTGGAGCTCCACTGGCTCTGTTGAAAGAAGGAAAGATAAAGCAACATCACAATCAATGTGGACACCCTGCTGTTTATTTATACAGTAAATATTTTTTGCTTTAAGGAACAATTTATAAACATGAACAGATTTGAACAATGTGTGAATGCTAACGAGGCCTTTCCCGCATGTGCTGTGTGTGAATTTTCAGGGACTTGCTTCTGCCCATCAGGGCACTTTTACACACTTACACACACACACACACACACACACACACACACACACACACACACACACACACACACACACACAAAAACACACACACAAAACACACACACAAAAACACACACACACAAAAACACACACACAAAAACACACACACACACACACACACACACACCTTACCTTCAAGCAATAAATGCAAAAATCAAGTATAATTTATCTTGCCCCGTCCCACTGGAAACAGGAAAAAGGAAACAAAGAAAAGATATTTATACCAGCCCTCACAGCTCCAAAATCTCGTTTGGTCTTTTCCTCTATGAAGCAGGTTCTAATCAAGGATTTGCCTGTACTTGGCTCCATTCAATGTTCCCTCTGTCCTTACAAGTCTCCCAGTCCCTGCCACTGAAAAGCATTCCCACAGCATGATGCTGCCACCACCGTGTTTCACAGTAGGGATGGTGTCAGATGGGTGATGAGCCGTGCTCTGTTTCCACCAGAAATAGCACTTTGCATTCAGGCCGAAGAGTTCAATTGTCGTCTCATCAGACCACAGAATATGTTGCCTCACTCACAGAGTCTTTCACGTATCTTTTTGCTAATTCCAGGCATGCTGTCATGTGCCTTTTTCTCAGGAGTGGCTTTGTCTGGCTTCACAAATCCAGCCATAAAGCCTAGATTTGTGAAGTGCTGCAGACTCTTATCCTTCCAGCAGGTTCTCCCATCTCAGCCAAGGAACTCTCGTTCTATCACAGTGGTCATTGGGTTATTGTTTACCTCCTTGACCAAGGTGCTTCTTGCCCGGTTGCTCAGTTTGGTCGGACAGAACTTTCAACATTCTAGAAATTGCTTGATACCCTTCCTCAGATCTACGCCTCCTCACAATTCTATCTCAGAGTTATACAGACAGTTCCTTGGACTTTATGGTAGTTTCTTCTCTGACATGCACTGTCAACTGCAGGACCTTGTATAGAAAGGTGTGTTTCTTTCTAATATCATTTCCAATCAATTGAGCACCATTAGCTCTGTTTGAAACGTGCCATGTTTGTTTTTTAATTTAACATTTTTTTGTCAATGCACTAATTGTATTTTATAAACTTTTATCTTGTAAGCAATCTTTGATTGAAAATTATGAATATGTATGCATGTGCAATTCAGCCATTCTCTGCCAGACATGCTTTCGACAAACCATTTTGATTGATTGATTGAATTGGCCATAGTGGAATCCAATTAAGTTGAACATCCATCTTGAGGATGATCAAAGGAAATTGGATGCACCTCAGCTCAATTTGGAGTGTCATAGGAAAAGTATTGAATACCTGTTGACTCAAGACATTTCAGCTTTTCATTTTTAATTATTTTGTAAAAGGAAATTCTAAAAAAATTAATTCCACATTACGGGGTATTACGTGTAGATCAGTGACCAAAAAAATCTACATTTTATCCATTTTAAATTCAGGCCATAACACAACAAAATGTGAAAATAGTCAAGGGGTGTGAATACTTTCTGAAGGTACTGTACGATATCCTTTAAGGTGCCCCAAACACCGCTAAGGTGCCCCAACAGATTATGTCCTTTTGAAAGTTGTGTATGAGAGGAAGACAATGATCTTTGTCATTTATATACTTTTCACTTTTCTATTATCCTTCCTGGTTCTCTCGCATCTCATGTTCCCCAAAGAATTATTCTCCTTACAAAATAGCACATTTTTGTCACTCACTCATTATATTCTTCAGAAAGTTCTCATGGAGTTCAATTAATGAGCCCAGATTCTTCTCCTCCTTGGAGAAGTCCAACACTGTGGGTTGTGCCATCTTCAGAGATTGAAAATGTGACACCGACTCGAGCCTTGGCATGAAAAAGAAAAAACTTCAGGAAGGTCAGGGGGTCATTGGAGGAGAAAAAGGTTTGTAAAATGATATTATAAAAGCCTCAAATATGGAAGATATCGATAAAAGTGTGGTTGAAATAGAATGATAGATGGAATTTATATTTCCGCCAATCTTTCGATGAGAATCTATAATTCAGCGAAGATATGAAAAGGAGAATGTTTAAAACAAATGGACTTGATAAACTTTTATTTTCTTCATGTTCTCTCATATAATATGGATTCAGGTTACATTATATAACAAGAATCATCAAATGAGAACGAGTTGCGACATTTTTGGGAATTACATATTTTTGGAAGAAGTAGACAATAAAATATATCTGGAGATGAATGAAAATGAATGATGGTTATGAAGAAGGAACAGAGATGAGGAAAAAAGCATGATGATGTGTCAAACAATGTGATGGACACCATCACAGTCTTACCTTTTTATGACATCCTTATAACCCTGAAAAGGAAGAAAACAGTGAATTACCTCACGACTTCTTCGTTAATGAATGCCCTCTTCATAAATGTAAATAATGCACACTGTTGAATTTGCAAATTTAAGCGTGAAATTAATTTTCATTTTACAGGCTGTATAATGTACCCCCTTGAAGATAACAACACAACAAGTACAGATACATTCAAAGTACACCGCCCCCATGCCAAATAAATATATATCCTCCAGCGCGACATTGCCGGGGCACCTCCGGCGCATGGCAATACCGCCGTGCAGCTCAGAGAGACTATATTGGGAGGGAGAGGTGTACAATAACTCATTGATTAATTGCGTAACTAAAATCAATAAAGGGTATTCATACAATATTATCTTAATCAATTGGCTAATAGCATAAGTAATCCACCAGTGCTTGATCCGAAGCTGTAAATTTTTAAAAAATCAATTCAATAAGTCATTCATTCAATAAGTCATGATTAATCATTAAATCAAAAATATCGTTTTTAGCCACATCACTTGGTCACTGTCGTGTCAAAATATCAGCTTGCTAGCTCAAAAGGTGCAAAGATGAGAAAGCAAATATATAAATGATAAATAATGAAAATAAATAAATAATAATCATAAAATAATTAAATAATTAATCAATTGGCTAATAGAATACCTAAACCTCCACCGTTTTATCCGAATGTATAACTTTTAAAAAACTTAAGTAATCAAGTCATTAATCGGACAAATTCAATAATTAATCGATGAATTGCTTAATAAATCAAAAATATCCTTTGTAGCCCATCACTTGGTCACTGTCGTGTCCAAATTTCAGCTTCCTAGCTCAAAGGACCTCAGAGATATCGCTCGGCAACCATGAAAACAAGAAAGCAAGAAAGCAAGAAACCGGAGTGAAAACCGATGTCTCCCTTAAAGTGTGCGCCATTGCCGGGCACCGAAGGGGGCTCAGCAATGATGTCATGCAGCGCCAGGAGATGGCATAGGAAAGGAGTGGTGAACAACACAGGAATATCTAATTAACCTTCGCTCGTGAAGTGAAAAGTGGGGTTAAGCATTCATGTGCGTACGTGTGCCATATGTGTGCCACGTGCCACACGTGTGCCATGTCTGCATTAAAAAATTCATTTTCTTGGCAACTGTTGGTCCGATTGACGTGAACTTTTACCGTCGGAGCGCCTCTGCCAATTGATTTTTTTGCTGTTAATTATGACGTCATAGGTCACGTGGCATGGACGCCACCTTGGAAAAAATTTGCACCTCCACATCTCCGAAACTACTCAATGGAAAAAATTGAAATATGGCTCATTGTCAAGTACTCCCCATGGGGAATAATATATGTTAATGATGATGTCATCGGTGCCTTCATTATGTCGCCTTCATCCATGAAGGGCGACGACCAAAGGAAGACTACCTCACACTGACGTGGCAGAACAGGCGTCATCGTAATTCAACTTTCAGGCATCAGGAACAGGCGTCATCGAATATTTGTTGTGGTTGCTCTTTCAATCACTAAAAGAAAACTTAACCCACACCTTCATGAACATGTAAATCTTCCCCACCCCCAATCAATAAATCTTCCCTCAACACTTACCTTTCAAAATCTTATTAATGCTTCTTTCTTGGTCTTCCCTCACACCAGCAGCCCTATATAAGCATTATACGTGTAACTTACTGTTCTTGCAATCTCCAATAGCGTGACAACTGTCAGTAATCACTGCTGTGGTAAATGTGGAACTATAATCCCGAAATAAGAGTGATAAATGAACCTTCCAGGGTCTGTGTCAAGGACAACATCTCCACATCTGATGGTATATTCATGTTGTGTTATTATGCTTCCTAAAGTACAATGTGCCATTAATTCACTCTCCCAGCAATACCCCAAGTCCTAGCATTCAATCGGTTCTCATGTCCTACAGGTTTATGATTAGGCCATTTTTTTCTCTTCTAAAAAAATTAAATTCAATAAATATTGACAATTAAACATGACCACTTTTGTAAAAGGTGAAGAAGAATGCCTACCTGTAAAAATGAAATAGTCTCAAGATCCTGGAGTGCTGCTTTCAATGTGGAATTTGTTTCATGGAGAGAGTTCAACTGCTCCTTCACCTTGTCCATCTGCTTCTGAAGAAGACAAATCTTCTCATTTTGCCTTTTGATCACTCGACTCTTCATCAGATCCACGGATTTATCCACATATTGGTACAACGCCAATCGCTTTTCCTCCATCCTGTCCATAGTCCCTTTGCCTGAATGCTGGAATAAATCAATCATTGTGCGATTGGAGTTAAAAGTCAACCATAAACCATAAACCATAACCATCAACCATAAACCATCAGAAAAAAGGGTAAAACTAAAGAGACATAAGAATTACGACTGAAGAAGGATTAGGACATATTGCACGAGTGCATTTAGAAGGACATAATGTATTGGACAGGACCCTTATCCACAACACTTATTGGGGTGAGTTGATGGGTTGATGGAAAATTTCAACATTTACCCAACCGAGATGAGGGAGATTTGAACTAGTTCGCATTTAATGGACAGAATTTGGCAGAAAAGGTCTAAATCTTTAAAAGTGAAAGAAATAAAATAAAATTTCAGATTTCCTGATCACAAAAAAACACCAACACTTGTTCAGATATGGACAGAGTTTGTTTCCAGGGAATTGCACAGAGGTGGGCAGTAATATTACAGGATACCTGCCCACCTCCACTCTTTTCTCTGGCTTGTGAAATAATCTTCATGAAAAAGTTCAATCCCGCTCTACCCTCCACGGCTCGATGTTGGCATCCCACTACCCTCTCCCGTCATCCTGAACCATCCAAACCTGCAATATTTTACCACTTTCACTATTTCACCACTTTTCACCACCACTCCCCACTTCCCTAAACCAATCGTCTTGCAGGTTAATGCGTTCTTCACATCTTGTTATTTTTTCTTTTTTGCCCATTAATTAATTCCCTAACCTTTTCATGTTCCACCTTTTGCCCCACTGCCCCACCGTCAATACATTTCCTTTTTTCACTCTGTATCGTGCTCTTCCATGAGCTGACTCTTGTATCCAAAAAAGCATTTTAACAATAACTTGAAAGCATTTTAAGGAGACAACTTTCAAAAAAAAAGTCTGTTCAGTTAGATTTAGAAATAAATCTCACATTAATGGTCATGGATTGACATTGTTTTGGGTCAGGTGGTTGGTGGCTAGTGTGTGTAGATGTCCAGAGGTGGCCTGAGATGGCTGAGATGCAAGTAAGATTGTGTAGTTTGAGCTGTGGTGATGTCACCCATTGGAGAAACAAATGTTTTTTCCAGATGCTAATTCTCTTTCCTTCAATCACGTCCATTCCTTGGTACTTCATACCTGTGTTTGTTCAACCTCCCGCTTCAGCTGATGGAGTTGGGATTCAAGGTGCTGCTTTGACTTTGATAGTTCAGGACACTTTGCAGCCAAAACGCCCTGCACAGAATAAATAAGTCCAGGTAAAGGGAATTGTTCATCTGTATGTGGAAACGATAAGGCACAAACTGCACAAAATGATTTTAAAATGTATTTGCAAAAAAGTGGAGACAAGACATTTGTCGATTCCAAATTAAATATCAACCCTTCTTTATTTATACAACTGTATGAGAAGAGAGCTCATCAACATTATTATCATGGTGAATAATTGATAGTTAAAGGAAGCAGAGGTGGACTATAAAGGGGCGCCCCACATCTGGCAAATAAAATACATTTACTTCTTCATGCAGCTGTATGAATGAAATTGGCGCCATTTATATGAACTTTTCAGGAGCATTACTTGGTTCCTCCTCAGAACATAGGGTAGACCAGCATGCACATGAGATTTTTTGAATGTCCCTTCTTTTCTATACTTTGGCATTTTCTACAAGCTAGAAAATGTCACATCTTTTCTATACTTTGCCACGTGGCACATGCCATATCAAGAGGCCTTTTCCATACCCCTGGCATTTTTCCCAAGAATTACCACCAGAGTCAAAAAATTGATATGTCCAACATTTTGTGGATCGCCCCCATGAGCCAAGCAAAAATAGGACAACGGGTTCTGAAGCTCACCTGGATCAGGAGCAACAGTCACTCAAACCCCCCACAGACCACGATATTTTTTAATGCGGTGAACAAACTATTGTACATCATGAGTGATGATGGTTGTGATCAAATTTCATTGAAATTGTGTGTGTCGTTTCAGAGAAGAGAGCGAATTCGTATTTGGGGGGTTTGGGGGCGGTCAACCCTCACAACCCTCACAACCCCCTCCCCTGTAAACCCCCTTCATGTGCTCAGATTTTTATTCAGTCAATACACCTTCATTAGGCATCAGATATGAAGTTTGTGGCCAAGTTTCATCAACATCGTATGTGTAGTTTCAGAAAAGAGAGCAAATACCAATTTTGGGTGGGGCCCCACAGACCACCTTAGACCTTGAGTTTTTTATGCCATGAACAAACATTGGTACATCACGGGTGATGAAGGTTGTGGGCATGTTTCATCAAAACCGTGTGTGTAGTTTCGGAAAGCGAACTTCCATTTCAAGCAAAATCACGTCAACCATTATCGATATAGATGGAAAGTCTTTTGGCTTTTCAAAGAACCTCACGACGGATCATCATTTTGGATTCTGTGTCATTCAACTTTGCAAATGATTTTGCTTCGCCATTAGAAATGGTAAGAAGGCTTGAATCTGAAACAAATCGTCAAGATACATGTCGATATAACATGGCTTGGACATATTTTAGATAAATCAATACAAAGTAGCATCCTGGTCTACTTGTCAAGCTCACTAACTGCTGCATACAAGAAAGCCATCATACCTGGCTTCTGGACTTCCAGCACTTGCACAAATGACTCCACATTATATAGTACAGTTCTGTATCCTGCGGACAGGCAGATACAGCACAGCATCACTGTCTCACGATCTGGAATTGTTGGACAAACAAAATGGATCACACCTTGCATACCTGGCAAATCTCTCAGTCTCACACCAGAAGGACCATTACATAAACCCCCATATTTCCATGTTCAACCACTGAGTGTCCAAGAGATTCAGTGTCTAACTTCTGACATCTCTTCGGTTGAACATGTTACAAAGTTGGTTTGCAAAAGCAACCACAGATCGGGCATCCTCCATCGTGTAAAGTCATTCCTTGATGGATGTGAGCAGTGAGTCTGGATTTTGCGAGTTTCACAAGAAGTGAGTTCGTGGCAGAACCCTGTGGGGGGTTGAAGGGTTAGGAGACAGACCAATGAAAGAGGAGAGGGTGAAATGCCAACAAGGACACAGGAGAACATAGAGAGCCAACCAAGCTGTCAGAGATGCAGGAGTAACAGGCCCAGGGATGCCGCATTGCTGAAGGAGATTGCACTGCTTTTGTTTATTTATCATGTTTATCCAATTAACATGTTTATCCATGGATTCAAGTTGAAAAGGTGTGAAATAGGAATATGAGCCCAGAAGGAAAGCAATACTCCATTGGGCTGCAGCTGCAAGCCTCGTGGGTTGTTAAAAATTATAATTTGTCTTTGCATGATGGAGAATTCCCAATGAGGCAATGGCTTTCCAAGCCAACTCAGATATCTAGTTGTTCCAGGAGGGATTCTGGCTAATGGAGATATTAACACGTTTGAAGACCTGAATTGCAAGTGTTGCTTAAATGGAATGGATTGAATGTTTTTCCAGTTGGTCGTTTTAAAGAGACAAAGTGAGACGCCAGGGTTTACAATTCCAAGTGCTGCTCCAGCTTCTGCTTTTTTCACACATGTTCAGAGAGGGAAGAAGCTGATGCCTGCCTGTCTGGAGGATGAGGGGTGCTGCAGCAAAGGGTGGAGTTATAAGCAAAATTTTAACCTGAGACTGGTTTGGGGCCACAGATTTTCAAATGGGAGAGGATCCCATTGAGACTCAGGCATGACTATGCAAGTGGAGGAGAGGAAGACACAATACCAGATTTGGATAAATGCTTGAGCCATGTCCAGGAGATACAGAATTGATGTCTTTTCTAAAATTCAGAGCCTCAATCCATTGTTGGAAGAGCAGGAGATGGAGGGCCAGGGAGGTTGATTGGGGTTAGAAACCAAACTGATGGTTTGAGATCAGGCCATGAGAGAAAAGGAAGGTTTTGATTTCCAACTGCAATGTTGGATTGTTAAGGCCCTTTCTGTCAATGTAAAAACCTGTCTGTGCTCATTTGTAGACTGGTGTACTTGTCAATATCAGTGCACATTTCAAACAGCCATTTTGTTTATGGAGAACAATTCAACTTTGGTTTCCAGTAACATCATAGTTTGTTAAAGGAGTTTCCATGATTAATATGCTGGTCCTCTTTGAACAGAATATTAAAATGAGATAATTAAAAAAACTCAAAATAATTTGTTGCTTCATCCTTTCGAGCAGTCCAGTAATTTGTTAAAGTCTGATTGTCGTGTCATCATAAATATTATTGAAGATCTTTGAAACCAGGATAAGACTACCATTGGCCGAGACTCAGTATGAATGTGAACGTTGTGACGCAAGGAAGTAAAAGCACAAGAAAACAATCACCAGTAATGGATAATACCAGGCCTGAACATTACCTCTTGTTGGTAATTGCTGTAACTGGAAGTGTTTTTTAAAAATCCTTTTATATGAAGTTTAACAACACCCTGGTGTTGGCTTAGCGGTTCGGGTGCCGGCTTGGGATCCTAGGATCCTGGGTTTGAATCCCAGTCGATCGCTGAATTAACACCAGGGGGGCTGACTCAGCCTGTCATCCCACTGAGGTCGTCAAATTGAGTACCAGTTTACTAGTAATTCCCTGTGTGTTGGAAGAGGTGACTTACAGGGTTGGCGGCAGGAAGGGCATCCGGACATAAAATATTGCTGAACAATGGGGACCACGGTGCCCGAAAAAGGCCAAGCCCTGCTCTGCGGGGAAAAAAGGCCTCTAAAGGGGGTGCCATATGAAGTTTAACAATAACAGGTTGTTTTGTGTGGTTTTCATGAATATACCTGGCATGTTAAAGTGGTCTAAACCTGTATCTTTTATTAACACACACTTCCCTTAATTCAACATCTCAAAATGCTGTTCACACAGATTATTCTTGAGCATCGCTTGACATTTCATCTCCAAGCTTTTTCAGAGATTTGGGTCTATATCCTTAGGCCCAGGGCCATGAACAATCTCAGCATAAAATTGATAATTTGGTGAGCTCTCAAGCCTACCTTTTTACCTGTAAAATCAATAACCACCTTTTCTGTCAGTTGTTCAATTTAAAAGACTTGTTTTGATACTTCGCTCATTCTACAACCACTTGATCTCCAGCAGTGTGGGGGAAAGTATTGTTGCGGATATGGGATTTGGCCTCCATATCCGCTTGTAAATATTCCCCTATTTCCCCAATACTCCCCAACTATCCCCAATCCCCCATTCCCTAGTCCCATTGTCTGTAAACAACACTCTGTAGAACCGACCTTCCCCTTTTCCCCCCATTAAATGTCGTACCCAGGTCCACCGCATCTCACGTAGACAACTTTCGGACATCTTGCTAGTTATTCTTAGTCTATGTCAGTTAAGGACTCGTTTCCATTAATTCTGACTCTTCGTTGCACCAGAATGTGATTGTATGGCACCAGTAGTGAGTTTAGGACCTCCCAATACCTCCCCACAATCTCATCTCCGCATCCTCCCATCATCTCATGCTACAACAACAACTACAACAGCAGAGGGGGGAGGCGCGGCGACGGCGCGGGGAGTGGGCGTCCTCAGTCCGGCTTGGTTAGCCGCCATTGCCCATGTGCTCGACGGGGTTACCAAATAGGGGCTCCCTGTCGGCCCCTCGTCAATGGCGGAGCCCGGTAACCCCCGCACCCAATAAGAAGCAACGGGCCGATTCCATCTGGGGCGGAGCTAACAAGCCGAGGGCGTGTCACTCCCCGCCGGATATACGCAGCCACTTACCGGACGTGACGTCAGATGCGCCCCCAGCTTGGAGAGAGACGTCGCCACCTCCGAGCGCAGAGAGACCTCCCGCATCTCTAGACCGGACCGGGTCGATCCTGCCCTGAGCCCAGGTGCACCTGGAGCCATCGGTTCTGCCCTTCCTTGCCATCAATCCCTGTGTGAGTCAGTTTTGTCCTGTTTATCTTTCGTCTGTCGGGGCTACAATAAGACCGTAATTAAGTGCCTATCTTTCTGTGCTGTACCTCTTGTCCTTGTAATCTCAACGTTCTGCATATCCCATATTATAACCTCCTCCAGAGGTCTTGAGAACTGTACCCCTGGTGTCGTGTCATTTAATCCCAGCCGTTGTGTCCTTTTCCTTAATTGATTTAGCGTAGCGTGACGCGGCCAACGTCCGGGTGGAATCGGGTAAGTTTGTTAGGTCGCGGTCACCAACCGCTTGGTCTATAACATCTAACCGCGATCTGTAACAATTGGTGTCAGGAGTGTCGGATTCGGACCTGGGACTAAATTCATTTAGCCCAAATTTTGGAACACCAATTGTACCATTAGGGTAACAATTGGTGTTGGGAAGTAGAATTCGATCCGGAGCGCGTTTCCCGCGCTCGAAATTATAACGGCGAAATTTGATTTTGTTTTACGAAAATAAAAACCCGAATTTTGAAAGTCGCGCTATGGCAGACCAAGTCGGCTGGGTTCCGGTAGAGGAGAGTGAGGCAGGGTCGATCCAGGACCAAATTGAGGGACAGGAGGAGAGCGAAGCAGTGAGGGTAGCAGACGCACAAAATAGCGTCGTTGCGCCCGACGTTGCGGGCGCGCAAAATGGCGCCTCGCACATATCCACGGCGACCGCGACCGTGGCAGCGCCCCTGGTGGATTCGAACCTTTTTATGTTGCAAATGAGGGCCCTTATGGAACGAATGGGAGACCAAATTGTGGGAATGAGGGCTGATAGTGAGCGATTGGGAAACCAAATGGGGGTAATGAGGGACGAAGCGAGGGGTACCGGTGAGGGGTTAGACAAGAAACTTGGGAAGTTAGACAATAATTTTGAGGAGTTAGACAAGAAATTTGGGAAGTTAGACAATAATTTTGAGGGGTTAGACAACGGGATAAAAGAGGTGAGACATGGGTTAACGGGGGTGGAAAATAGAATGGCTGCCCAGGAGAATCAGATAGAGGGGATGAAAAATGGGTTAATGGGGTTAGAAAACAGTATGGAAGGCAAATTGAGGGACATGAGGGACCAAGCGGAAAGGGAAGTTAAACAAATGGGGCAGCAGATAGAGGGGGTCAGAATGGGGGTAGAAACCAAACTGGATGCTCACAGGGAGGAAATGTAGCAGATGAGGGTGGCATCTGGGCAGGAGATGCAAGTGATGGGAGAGGAGATCAGAAGAGGAGTGAGTGAGGAGGTCGGAGGAGTGCGCGAAGAGGTGAGGCACTGTAAGGAGCGCATGGAGAAGGAGGTGAGAAAGGGGACTGTAAAATTGCAAGGTGGTATAGAGGAGTTGACGCTGGGAGTAGAACAACTGACAGTGGGACAAAAGGAGTTGGGGGACCAGGTAAAGAAGAACACAGCGGTAATAGAGGGTTTAAAATCGACACAGAAGGAGATGAAAAAGGACGTAGGGGTAATTAAAAAAGAGTGTCAGACGGTACATGAGGACCTGACGAGGAAAATGAACAAAGTGGTAGAGGTGATGGAGCTTAAAGAGCGGGAGGTGCGGGAGCACATAGAAAAAAATTAAGTGGAGTTAGAGGAAGAACTTCAAGGGGCGCACGAGGAGATGAAGGAGGTGAAGCAGAAATTAGAAGAAGTGGAAGAAGGGGTGAGCGAAATTAAGAAGCGACGGAGAGAGGATAAGAAAGAGATAAAGGAGGAAGTAAAATAATTGGTCCAAAGTCTGTGTTCGGATCGTGATGATGTGCTCATTAACCGGATGAGGGATTCGCAGGTGATGGAGGAGAAGCGAAGAGAAAGAGGGCCCGGTGTAAGTGGTGACCAATATGGTCGTGCGTATGATGCACCAGGTGATTTAAGGAGCTTGGGGGTCGAGATGGACCCGGGTGTTCGTGAGAGGCCGTTGGTGAAGTGTGCGACAGGTCTGGTGTGCGAAAAAGGAGGTGTGCGAGAAAGTCCGACTCTGGGGTGTGTGAGGAAAAAGTGCGTGCCAAGGAGTGAGGGTGCTGGCGAGAGTGAGTCGGTCGTAGCGCGTGTGCGAGGGAGCACATGGAAGCGCGGTGTGGTAAGTGTTACAGAGGGTGTGACGGGAGAGTGTGCGCAAGAGTGTGCGCGAGAAAGGTGTGTAACGGACAAGTGCATGGGGAAAGAGTGCGCTGTCAAGAGTGAAGAAGAATGCACGCCTGTGGTGAGTGTTACAGAGGGTGTAACGGGAGAGTGTGCGCGAGGAAGGTGTGTAACGGACAGGTGCATGAGGAAAGAGTGCGCTGTCGGGAGTAAGGGTGAGTGCGTTGTCAAGAGTGGTGGTGAGAGTAGTGAGAGTGACAAGGAGCGTGAGTTGGTTGTGACAGGTGAGCGAGGATGTACACCTGGAATGGAAGGATGCACACCTGGAATGGTAGAGCGTGAGTGGGAATGCACGCTGGAATTGGTAGTGAGGCACGTGGTTGGGTGTGCGAGTGAGAGCACACCTGTGATTGTCACAGAGGAGGTGACCGAGGAGGGGGCGCGAAGAGGTGTGTTGGTGAGGTGTGCGAGCGACGAATGTGTGCCAAGGTGTTCGGTGGTCAGGTGTGTGACCAAGTCTGTGAGTGGAATGAGAGTACCTGGGTGTGTTAGAGAAGGTACGACGAGGAGCATGGAAACGGCTGGAGGTATGAGCAAGAAAGGGGTAGCGTATGCATGTAAGCATGCAGGTGAGGCATCGACGGTAACCGGGTTAGGGGTTAGGTCGACTTTTAGCCGAAGCGGGCCCTCGGTGCGTGCCGGTCCTCGCTTTGAATGGCCGCGTCCGTGCTCCACTAGGCGGAGCGGGCAGCCCGATAGGAAGGGTCATCATGGCGACCACTTTTTGTTGAGGCATTCCGGCAGGTCGAGATCGGGCAATTGGATGGCTCCACGCCGGGGTGGTGCGTGGGATCTCGGCCCGGGTAAGCCCCCGTCCCTGCACCGAGTGCCGGACGCGTCCAGCTGCTGGCACAACACAACCCGCATTCATGGCTTGGCTTTACGAAGCCGGGCTTTGGACAGGAATTGGCGCACCGAGAGGCATTAGTGAGTAGACTGTGTGATGAGGATAGTGTTTTGGACTCAAAAATTAGAAAAAGGCGAAATTTGATGATTGGTACGGTGATTGGCAGATGATTGGCAAAATTTTTGATTGGCTGAAATTTGGTGAGCCAAATTGATAGTAGGACCTCCCCGATGTGGAGGGATGGCAAATCCACCATCCCTCACAGACGGGGTGGGGCAAATGCGCAATAGATTATGGGGTTGATGGCAGTGAAAACTAGCCCGGGTGGGTTAGGATATCGTGTGTAGGGATCTAGCGAAGATGACATTAGGTAACGTTAAGGTTCAGATAGTGACTGATACCTGTAGAGGGGACGCAGGTAGATTAGAGTGGATGATAATGACGAGGGAGCGCAATAGTTTAAAGGGACGACTGGGAAGCGCAAGTTTCAGAGGGGAGTAGTTAGATGAGATGATGCTGTGTGAGAAGTGGAGCAGTGTGGAGCAGTGTATGAGTAGTGAGTGTTGTGGATCAGCGCGAATGCGCTTGGGGAGAGAAGGGTGCAGGTGGCACCAGGTGATTGCACAGGTGTGCAACAACAGGTGTATGTGGCTGTGTGGAATAAATGGTAGTGTGGAATAAATGGAGTATTGGAATGGATGGTCGTGGAGTGAGTATGGTGGAAATTGTGGAGTGGAGTGGATGGTGCGAAGGTGTGAATGGGGGAAGAGTGGACCCCTATCACGGATACCCGGGGCGGGTAGTGTAAGTGTTAGGTAGAGGGTATAGGTAAATTGTGGTTGGATATTGGCATCTGTGGTGCGGGTGACAGAATGGTATTGTGGATGAGTGCATTAGTGTTGTGGAAATGGCTGGGCGTGTAGCCTGTTAGTGTGTGTAGTTGGTTGGGCACTCCACCACTGTGAGGATGTCGGCCAGGTGAGGCCGCAGGTGGGCTCTGGGAGCCGGTAGAGTTGTGGATGGGGCCCGAGGATCCGGAGGACGGACCCGGGTAGCCCAGTGCCAGAGAGGGCACCGAGTGGGGAGAGCGCCAGAGGGCCTTCCCCAGGTAGTTAGGTTAGGGTAAGGAGCAGGTAAGCTCGGAGGCAACTGCAGTGGTGGAGGTGTGCAGGTGGGTAGACCCGCTGGGAGAGGTACACGCCACAGCCCAGAAATTGTGCGAGGGCACCGGGAGATGAATCGGGGGAGTGAGACCCCAAATTGAAAAGCACCACAGTTTGGTCAATGGGAATTGGTTTTTAGAACCCATAGTGTAAGCGGGCCAATGGTTTGGCCGGAGAAAGACCCCGGGTAATGTAAAGTTGTTAAAGTCATTTAGGAAATAGTTAGGATTGATGAACCTGTCGCACCATACGCAGCCACTTACCTGAGGTAATGATGATGACTCCACACCTGTGTTTTCTTTGTTCTGTGTGCAGGAAGTAAGGATTGCTGTTGGATTTGTGAGACGCATCACGACGTGGATGAGACATTGGGGTGATTCCATCTCTCCCTCCTTAGGAGGGACTGATGATGAATTGGTAATGGCAAATTTTGATGTTCAGTTGGAGATGGCAAATTTTGATGAGAGTTGAGAATGGCAAATTTGATTGGTTAGGAGGGAGAGAAGACGAATTTGGTATATGGGAGGAACGGGGAAGACAGTAGGGACGTTTGTTGATTTGTAAAGTAGATGTTTATGGGTAGTGTTGTGTTTTGTGGATACAGTAAGGGGTAAGGGAGGGGCCATGTAGGTTACCTGGTGGGGGGGGGGGGGAATAGGAACGTACCTGTCTCACCTGGTTCCCATGTGCCCCCAGTGTGCATTACCTTACATTGCGTGCACTTTTGCGCCCTTACCACCTTACTCACTTGTCTTTTCTTTTGTCTCCCACCTCCGAGGATCTGGCTTTGGGGCAGAGAGAGAGGAGAGAGAGGTGCTGGCTCCGCAGTTGTGGGCCTGCACTTTCGCTGCTTGCTGCCTGGATCGATACACCATATGGACCGCAATGTTTGTGGCCACCCACAATGGACCGCAGTCCTTTTGCGGGCAAGCACCACCCATGGATGGACCTATGGGTCAACGTGGCACCTATGCCATACAGGTGAACCACTAATAGTTGGCCCCTGACACCACAATACAGAAATGGACGCGGTTGGCGCCTTTCTTTATTTTTGAAAGAAGTAAGAAGGCCAAGAGCACCACACGAAGGCAAGACCAGCGGCAGAACATCGGCCGGCTGCGACACCACACCATGATTATTAAACATTTTATTGGTGCACCGGATGGTGCTGACTGTGTGATGGGGTGGTGCTTATGGTGCTTGGATGGGGTGCTCTGCACATTATTAAAGGCCGTAAGGCCACAGAGCACTCGTGGGTTGGTGTATCGATGCTGGCATGCGTGCTCTCCCTATGCATAACATCTGCATGTGTTCCTCCAAAGACAGGTCCTGGATCGTAGTGTAAATATCAGCGTAGTCTTATGTAAATAATGCTCCCTACCGGCTGTATGTTTAGTTTGCGAATTCTTTCCACGATTCTGTTATCCTGTGGGTGTGTTTCTGTGAGGAGAAGGGTGCAACGTCGCAGGGGGACATATTTACTCATTTGTGAATATCTGTAAAACTGTCGCACTCAGGGTAGAGTTAATAGTAGAGGGAACTACATCTGAGTGCCACACTAAAGTAGGTAAAAATTTATCGGGTCGGGACGCCCCGAGTGTAGAGAAGGGTGCAATGTTGCGGATATGGGATTTGGCCTCCATATCCGCTTGTAAATATTCCCCTATTTCCCCAATACTCCCCAACTATCCCCAATCCCCCATTCCCTAGTCCCATTGTCTGTAAACAACACTCTGTAGAACCGACCTTCCCCTTTTTCCCCCATTAAATGTCGTACCCAGGTCCACCGCATCTCACGTAGACAACTTTCGGACATCTTGCTAGTTATTCTTACTCTATGTCAGTTAAGGACTCGTTTCCATTAATTCTGAC
>NC_136261.1:370210934-370234234 GCF_964187855.1 Myxine glutinosa | reverse complement strand
TGTGAGAGAGAGAGAGGGAGAGAGTGTGAGAGAGAGAGGGAGAGAGTGAGAGAGAGAGGAGAGAGTGTGAGAGAGAGAGGAGAGAGAGAGTGGAGAGAGTGTGAGAGAGAGAGGGAGGGATGTGAGAGAGAGAGGGAAGAGAGTGTGAGGAGAGAGTAGAGAGAGAGGAGAGTGTGAGAGAGAGAGAGCGAGAGAGTGTGAGAGAGAGAGGGACAGAGTGTGAGAGAGAGAGGGAGAGGGTGTGAGAGAGGGAGAGAGAGAGAGTGTGTGTGAGAGAGAGAGAGGGAGAGAGAGAGGGAGAGAGTGTGAGAGAGATAGGGAGAGAGTGTGAGAGAGAGGGGGAGAGAGTGTGAGAGAGAGGGGAGAGAGTGAGAGAGAGAGAGGGGTGAGTGTGAGAGAGAGAGGGAGAGTGTGTGAGAGAGAGAGGGGAGAGTGTGAGAGAGAGAGTGTGTGTGAGAGAGAGAGGAGAGAGTGTGAGAGATAGGAGAGTGTGTGAGAGAGAGAGGGAGAGAGTGTGAGAGAGATAGGGAGAGAGTGTGAGAGAGAGAGGGAGAGAGTGTGAGAGAGAGGGGAGAGAGTGAGAGAGAGAGGGTGAGTGTGAGAGAGAGAGGGAGAGTGTGCGAGAGAGAGAGGGGGAGAGTGTGAGAGAGAGAGTGTGTGTGAGAGAGAGGGAGAGAGTGTGAGAGAGATAGGGAGAGAGTGTGAGAGAGAGATGGAGAGAGTGTGAGAGAGAGAGGGATGAGAGTGTGAGAGAGAGAGAGTGTGTGTGAGAGAGAGAGGGAGAGAGAGAGGGAGAGTGTGAGAGAGATAGGGAGAGAGTGTGAGAGAGAGAGGAGAGAGTGTGAGAGAGAGAGGGAAGAGAGGTGAGAGAGAGAGAGTGTGTGTGAGAGAGAGAGGGAGAGAGAGAGTGTGAGAGAGATAGGGAGAGAGTGTGAGAGAGAGAGGGGGAGAGTGTGATGAGAGAGAGAGAGAGTGTGTGTGAGAGAGGGAGAGAGAGAGTGTGTGTGATAGAGAGAGGGAGAGAGAGAGGGAGAGAGTGGAGAGAGAGAGGGAGAGAGTGTGAGAGAGAGAGGGAGAGAGTGTGAGAGAGAGAGGGAGAGAGTGTGAGAGAGAGAGGGAGAGAGTGTGAGAGAGAGAGAGGGAGAGAGTGTGAGAGAGAGGAGAGAGTGTGAGAGAGAGAGGGAGAGAGAGAGGGAGAGAGTGTGAGAGAGAGAGGGAGAGAGTGTGAGAGAGAGAGGGAGAGAGTGTGAGAGAGAGAGGGAGAGAGTGTGAGAGAGAGAGAGGGAGAGAGTGTGAGAGAGGAGGACAGAGTGTGAGAGAGAGAGAGGGAGAGAGTGTGAGAGAGAGAGGGAGAGAGTGTGAGAGAGAGAGGGAGAGAGTGTGAGAGAGAGAGGGAGAGAGAGAGGAGAGAGTGTGAGAGAGAGGGAGAGAGGTGAGAGAGAGAGGAGAGAGTGTGAGAGAGAGAGGGAGAGAGTGTGAGAGGGAGAGGGAGAGAGTGTGAGAGAGAGAGAGAGAGAGAGAGAGAGTGTGAGAGAGAGAGGGACAGAGTGTGAGAGAGAGAGGAGAGGGTGTAGAGAGGGGAGAGAGAGTGTGTGTGAGAGAGAGAGTGAGAGAGAGAGGGAGAGAGTGTGAGAGATAGGGAGAGAGTGTGAGAGAGAGGGAGAGTGTGAGAGAGAGGGGGAGAGAGTGAGTGAGAGAGAGAGGGAGAGTGTGTGAGAGAGAGGGGGAGAGTGTGAGAGAGAGAGTGTGTGTGAGAGAGAGAGGGAGAGAGTGTGAGAGAGATAGGGAGAGTGTGTGAGAGAGAGAGGGAGAGAGTGTGAGAGAGATAGGGAGAGAGTGTGAGAGAGAGAGGGAGAGAGTGTGAGAGAGAGAGGGAGGGAGAGAGTGTGAGAGAGAGAGAGTGTGTGTGAGAGAGAGAGAGGGAGAGAGTGTGAGAGAGATAGGGAGAGAGTGTGAGAGAGAGAGGGAGAGAGTGTGAGAGAGAGAGGGAGAGAGTGTGAGAGAGAGAGAGTGTGTGTGAGAGAGAGAGGGAGAGAGAGAGTGTGAGAGAGATAGGAGAGAGTGTGAGAGAGAGAGGGGGAGAGTGTGAGAGAGAGAGAGTGTGTGTGTGAGAGGGGAGAGAGAGGGTGTGTGAGAGAGAGAGAGTGTGTGTGTGAGAGAGGGAGAGAGAGGGTGTGTGTGAGAGAGAGAGGAGAGAGAGAGAGGGAGAGAGTGTGAGAGAGAGAGGGAGAGAGTGTGAGAGAGAGAGGGAGAGAGTGTGAGAGAGAGAGGGAGAGAGTGTGAGAGAGAGAGGGAGAGAGTGTGAGAGAGAGAGGGAGAGAGAGATGGAGAGAGTGTGAGAGAGAGAGGGAGAGAGTGTGAGAGAGAGAGGGAGAGAGTGTGAGAGAGAGAGAGAGGGAGAGAGTGTGAGAGAGAGAGAGGGAGAGAGTGTGAGAGAGAGAGGGAAGAGAGTGTGAGAGAGAGAGGGAGAGAGTGTGAGAGAGAGAGGGAGAGAGTGTGAGAGAGAGAGAGGGAGAGAGTGTGAGAGAGAGAGAGGGAGAGAGTGTGAGAGAGAGAGGGAGAGAGTGTGAGAGAGAGAGGGTGAGAGTGTGAGAGAGAGAGAGGGTGAGAGTGTGAGAGAGAGAGGGAGAGAGTGTGAGAGAGAGAGGGAGAGAGTGTGAGAGAGAGAGGGTGAGAGTGTGAGAGAGAGAGGGAGAGAGTGTGAGAGAGAGAGGGAGAGAGTGTGAGAGAGAGAGGGGGAGAGTGTGAGAGAGAGTGTGTGTGTGAGAGAGGGAGAGAGAGTGTGTGTGAGAGAGAGAGGGAGAGAGAGAGGGAGAGAGTGTGAGAGAGAGAGGGAGAGAGTGTGAGAGAGAGAGGGAGAGAGTGTGAGAGAGAGAGGGAGAGAGTGTGAGAGAGAGAGGGAGAGAGTGTGAGAGAGAGAGAGGGAGAGAGTGTGAGAGAGAGAGGGAGAGAGTGTGAGAGAGAGAGGGAGAGAGTGTGAGAGCGAGCGAGACAAGAGGGAAAGGGCCGGTCCACGGGGACCGATCAGCACTTGATGAATCCGGGCAGCAGGAAGAAAGGGGAAGATTTGACCCACGACTTCCGTTGGGGGGTACAACCATCACGTGTCGGTAGAAGTTGTGGTATATGGTGGTGTCGTGTGTATAAATATATAAATAATTAATAGTTGTGTGTTGGTGGTGGAGACGGTAGTCTGACAGGATGAGGATGGAGTCTGATGTGATTCTTTGGGGTTTTTTCACTCCAACAATTCAGAAAACCAGGTCCCATGACTTTTTCTCTCATCCCAAAATCATTAGACATACGTCATGCCCAGATATTGTTGTGAATATGTGAGGAATGTGAAGGAAATAAATGCATTTTCATCAAACACTAAATTAGAAAAACAAAAATGTATTTAATTTTATTAACTTTATTAACAAATCAACAATCAGATTGTAAATACATTGTTATAATCACAAAGTAAATAATCAGAATGGAATGCACGAACAAAACGGAATGAACGAAATCATTAAAAGGAGCAAAACCGCACGGAGTCACCATCACCATAAACCCCAATCGCGGGTTTAACGGGGACCAGGAAGTTCCCCCTGAACACGTGCAGAACCCGCGAGTCCCCGAAACACGTAAACTCTCCCTCCTCACAATCCAACAAGAACCCAAACCGTTCAGGATCCCCCGGCACGGACAGGAGGGTTCCTTGACAGTTGTGCCATGTGTAGTATTTGTTTTGATATTTCTGTAAACACCAAGACTCGGGATTCTCTCCCAACCTGCACTCTTTCCCTTCCCCTTTCCTCCCCATGGAGTTTAAACAGATCCCGATTCCCCACGAACTACTCGACCTCACATCGACCTCCCAGTAATGACGACCCGAGGAGAAACAATCAGACGAAAGAACTTGAACACAACGATCAAACCGATCAGGATGTTCCGGGTACCGATTGTCGGTCTCGGTTCGAGTCGCCGTCCTGAGATCCCGGGAGATCTTGATCAGTGGATGTGCAGAGTTTGGGTCCACACTCGGGGTCCGTCCATCTGTGGACACGACGCGGGGTCACAGACTTCGTTAGACAAACGGACAGAAACAAACATTAATCTCTTTTATAACATTTGAAATATTAAATACATTTTTAATTTCACCTTCTTTACGAAACACAATTCACCTTTCTGTACCTGGTTAGGAATCCCCGACCATCCTCTTGTTCCCATATAACAAAACCCTCCCCCGACCATCCTCTTGTTCCCATATAACAAAACCCTCCCCGAACATCCTCTTGTTCCCATATAACAAAACCCTCCCCCGACCATCCTCTTGTTCCCATATAACAAAACCCTCCTCCGACCATCCTCTTGTTCCCATATAACAAAACCCTCCTCCGAACATCCGGTTATTTAATTTTCGCCTTCGTTCGATTTTCTTTTAAAATAAATATAATGACGTTTCATGGAAATTGTAACATCTTGTGAATGGGTTATGGGGTAACATAAACCTGGTGTTACCTCAACGGTCAAGGTGGCGGGTTTAACATCTTAAGGTCCTGACATTGAGCACCTGTCGTACCGTTAAAATAACACCTGGGCCCGGTTTCTGGAAGGATCTCACATATTTATCCACTGGAGAGCTTCGAGCAACCGGGTCCAGGTGGGCTGATTCAACCTGTCATCCTTCCGAGGTGGACCAGGTGAGTACCAGCTTACTGGGAGTAATAAACCATTCGAGTATCCTGCGTCGGAGTGGCGACCTGGTCAGTACTGCACTCCGTAGCCAATGAAATGGCGTGAAAGGAATTTTATTGTTACCTCCAACCAACGAAGGTGGACCGAGGTTATGTTTTTTCACCTGTCTGTTTGTGTGCAGGATATCTCAGAAAGGTATGGACGGACTCGGACGAAATTCGGTGTACCGGTGGGGTAGGTAACAAGAAATAAATGATTCGATTTTGGTGAAGATCCGGATCCGGATACGAGAATTATTTTCGGGATTCTTCTTCATTGATTGGTGGTGGTTCAGATGCAGCCTGTGGCTGTTTGGCTGCATCATTTTCTGGAGACGTGACGTGCACTGATGCAATGCCCCCATTACCAGTCGGCAGGTACTCATTTTGCCCACCTTAAAAGGATGACAGGCTGTGTCAGCCCACCTGGTGTTCAACATCATGGCAGGGGCTCAAACTCAGGACCCGAATATTTAAAGCCAGCCATCTTAACCGTGAAGCCAACACCAACCTCACCATTGAATGATCGGGCGAACAATGATATACAGCACGCTGTCTCAAAAAGTTATGGACAGATTCGGACGAAACTTGGTGGATAAGTTGGGTGTGTGACAAGGAAGAGTTGATTCGATTTTGGTGAACGTTCGAATCTGGATCTGATCAGTGGGACAAAAATGGAATTAATCAGCCTGGTATGCATTCTGCCAGGGGTATGCATTCTGCCAGGGGTATGCATTCTGCCAGGGGTATGCATTCTGCCAGGGGTATGCACTCTACCAGGGGTATGCATTCTGCCAGGGGGTATGCACTCTACCAGGGGTATGCACTCTACCAGGGGTATGCACCCTCACAGGGGTATGCACTGTACTAGATGTATGCACTCTACCAGAGGTATGCAATCTAGCTGGGGTATCCCCTCTACCAGGGGTATGCACTCTACCAGGGGTATGCACTCTACCAGATGTGTGCACCCTACCAGGTGTATGCACCCTCCCAGGGGTATGCACCCTACCAGATGTATGCACTCTACCAGGGGTATGCACTCTACCAGGGGTATGCACTCTACCAGGGGTATGCACCCTACCAGGGGTATGCACTCTACCAGATGTATGCACTCTACCAGAGGTGTGCAATCTAGCAGGGGTATCCCGTCTACCTGGGGTATGCACTCTACCAGGGGTATGCACTCTACCAGAGGTATGGAATCTACCAGGGGTATGCCCTCTACCAGGGGTATGCACTCTACCAGGGGTATGCACCCGACTGGAAGTATGCCCTCTACTGGAGGTATGCACGCTACCTGAGGTATGCCATCTACTGGAGGTATTCACCTTGCATGGGTATTCACTCTGATGGAGGTATGCACTCTACCAGGGGTACGCCTTCCACCGGAGGTATGCACTCTACCAGAGGTATGCACTCTGCCGGTGGTATGTCCTCCACCAGGGGTATGCCCACTACCGAATGCCCTTGTAGTTATTACTGTTAACAGTGGCACTGCGTCTGCGGCACAGTCACACTTCCAGAAAATGATGCAACCAGCAGCCGGGTGGCTGCACACGAACCACTCACGTCTTGTTGTTCATCATAGGCCTAATCTTCTTCAGACGGCATATTTCTGCGCTGCCTCTATCAATGGCAATGATTCGTTCGGCGACCATCCGACTGAGTTTTACTTCCTGTGACATCCTTTGGTATTATAATTCTAATAGTTTGAAAGGATTCCACGAAAACTACGTAAAACGACATTCCTTTTCAAAATAATAGGACCGGGGTAGGCGTGGCTATGACGGTCGTTCAGCTTGATGGACGCGGGGCCACTGGACACATTTGCCTCAGTGTCGGCGTTGTGCGTGATAATGTGGAATCAAATGATATCAGCAGAAATATCCTGCCTCGGAAATGCCTTGTTTTTCAGTGTTACATTCATGAAAATAAAATAATAGCTGCACACCGGCATCGTACACGGGACACGTGATCACGAACCTTCCAGTCACGGGTCAAGGCAAAGCGAACCACGTGATCAATAACCATCTCGAGTCACGGTTTCTCGGCGGCAGATTCGCTACGTCGGCGCATCACTGATGCTGTTGTGTAGAACAGGCTGAACAAGGGATCAACTCGAACTCTGAATTGAATAAATATTTGAATTGACATTTAGTGTTCCTTCCATCTTTGTTTTGGCATACTGCGTTGACTGGACTGGTCAATGGTCAACGAATCGATATTTAAATATAAAGATCCTAGTTTCCCTACTCGATTAAACCTGAACCTTGCTGTGCACGTGCTCAGATAAAAAAGCGTGTCACGTGTACAGTGTGTTTGACTAACGTCTTTCTGATGATTTTTTTGTGACTATTTTTGTCTGGACAGAATCTACTCAAGTATTACTGAGGTCTTCTGATTTCTCAGAACCAGGATTTGGATACTACAGATAAATACTTATATCTTGTCTTGATAAAGTTCTTCAATGAGTTTAACTTTACAAAACTATTATCAGTGTGTGCTGGCACTTTCGACTCTACGTACTCACGTCGGGATGACGCAGATAAAAAAAAATGTTGGCCCCACCCACAGATACAAAACGAAAGTTGGAGTATGTTTTCGTACTCTCATAGTAGTTTGTTGAGGATAGTTGCAGTTCGAGTGTTTAATAAGTTTTGTTGACACTTCAAGTAAGCAAAACAGTAAAAACCACGAGAGGTCTTTCACGTCCAGCCATTCATAAATTCCTCTCGAAAGGCTCCTCCCCTCCCCTCTGTTCTCACCCTATTGGTTGGAGGGAAACCACAACAGTTATTTTGGGCATTTCTAAGTGCACTTCATTGTGTGGCCTGAGGCTGGATTGACATTACTCTTTGAGAAACGAGCAATAAGACAGAGCTGCAAGATACAGTCAGGCTTACGTAAAACAATATAGGAACACATGTACAGTGTTTGACATTGCTGATTAAGATACACTGCCAATCTAAAGTTTTAGAACACCTCAATTTTTCCAGTTTTTATTGAAATTTACGCAGTTTTATGTCTCAATGTACTCTGAAATTAAGCATAGAACAAATAAACAATTGGAGATAACAAAAAAAAAATCATAGAATCATTTTGTTTAACAAAATTTAATTTAAATTTTTGACTCAGCAAAGTATCCACCTTTTGCAGATATAACCGCCGAACACACTCGTGGCATTCTTTCTCCAATGGAAATCAAATATTGTTTGGGAAGATTTTCCCAACACTGTTACAGAAGTTCCCACAAATGTGTTGCACTTGTAGGTTGCTTTGCTTTCACCCTTCTGTCCAATTCATCCCAAACCAGCTTGATGGGGTTTAAGTCTGGAGACTGTGCTGGCCATTCCATGATTTGAGGCCTGGCCTCTTGTTCTTTTACTCGAAAGTAGTTTTGACGTCGCCTGGAGGTGTGTTTACGCTTTCACACCTGGACAACCTGCAGGTGTGTCCAGTCTTCAGTAGTCCACTGGCGGTGCTTCGTGGCCCAGGCAAGCCTCTTTTTCTTATTTAGCCATCTTAGCAATGGCTTTCTTACTGCCACTCGACCTGTCAAACCTGCAGCTCGAAGTCTTCTCTTCACAGTTGAAACTGAGACTTGCTTACTTCGACCAGTGTTAAGCTGTGCTTGAAGCTGTTGTCCTGTGAGCCACCTATCACGCAAGCTGTTGACTCTCAGAAACTTGTCTTCTGATTCTGTTGTGGCTTTGGGTCTGCCAGACCTCTTCCCCTCAGTTTCCTCCAGTTTCCAATATACTACTTCCTGCAGTGCAATATTGTCCAAATAATGCTTCGGAGGGTACAATAACAGTCTGTTTCAACACTGCTTTTATACAGACAGGGGGTTTGTAATCAAGTAATCAGCAGAGGTTGGGACACCTGTACGAATTGTTTGCATCAACTTTCAAGGCTTAATTTACTTACATTGCTGCAGAGCAGCTGTAAGTTGTTAACCCAATACTTGTTCCCTGAAGAAGGCCTTTTTTACAATATAACTGTGCAATTTACATTATTTTCCCGTTTTTGCTAACCTAAACTTTTTTTTAACCTCGAGCAGTTTACTGCTTACCTTTGTACCATTTCAGGTTATTCACTGGATATTAAACTGCGTAAATTTCAATAAAAACTGGAAAAATTGAGGTGTTCTAAAACTTTTGACCGGTAGTGTATCTTGACACTTTTGCTCCAAGATTGGGCACCAAACCATTGTGTTATTCCACGTTGTAAAAAATAACAGAAACAAGCGAATAAAAAAAGCCCACAGAATCTTGTTTCTCACAGTCTGAGAATCCTTTAGGTGCTTTTTTGCAAACTCCAAGCGGGCTTTCATGTGTCTTTCACTGAGGAGAGGCTTCGGTCTGGCTACTCTGCCATAAAGCAGTGATGGTTGTCCTTCTGGAAGTTTCTCCCGTCTCCACACAGGATCTCCGGAGCTCAGCCAGAGTGATCATCCGGTTCTTAGTCACCTCTCTGACCAAGGCCATTCTCCCCCGATTGCTCAGTTTGGCCGGGCGGCCAGCTCTCGGAAGAGTCCAGGTTGTTCCAAACTTCTTTCATTTAAGAATTATGGAGGCCACTGTGCTCTTGGGAACCTTCAATTATGCAGAAATTTTTTTGTAGGCTTCCTCAGATCTGTGCCTCGACACAATCCTGTCTCTGAGTTCTGCAGGCAGTTCCTCTGACCTCATGGCTTGGTTTTTGCTCTCATATGCATTGTCAGCTGTGAGACCTTATATAGACAGGTGTGTGCCTTTCCAAATCATGTCCAATCAATTGAATTTACCACAGGTGGACTCCAATCAAGGTGTAGAAACATCTCAAAGATGATCAAGAGAAATGGGAGGCACCTCAGCTAAATCTCAAGTGTCATAGCAAAGGGTATGAATACTTACGTCAATGTGATATTTCAGTTTTTCCTTTTGAATAAATTTGCAAAACTTTCTAAAATCCTGTTTTCTCTTTGTCATTATGGGGTATTTAGTGTAGATTGATGAGGGAAAAAATGAATTTAAACGATTTCAGCATAAGGCTGCAACATAACAAAATGTGAAAAAAGTGAAGGGGTCTGAATACTTTCTGAATGCACTGTCGTAAGCTCCGATGTAATTTCAGGGACTTATTGCAAATTCAGTTGTCTTTCCTACTTTTCTTTTTTATCAACTTCGAGTGACCAATCACAAATGTAGATAATTATATAATGTTGTTATTAGAGATGGCCTTGCAGTTTGTAAAAAGTTGATGATCATGTACTGAGAACTGATCAGGTACTGAGATCATGTACTGTTGATGATCATGTACTGTATTCAGGCTGCTAATTTGTAGAGTCTCCGTATGTGGCTGGACTACAAGAGTAATCAAGTGATGTTGTAACCAGTGGAGTGTTTGTCGAAGCTTGAAGCAATAATTGATTAAGTGTAAATGAGGCAGTGATGTAAGGATTGCCTGTTTACTGCGAATGGCCAAAGATGTTGATCTTCACAAGCACATGATCAGATGAAAATGCATTCTTTGTTTGAAATTAGTTTGGGTGTTGCATTATCTGTTTGAAATTTCTTTATATTTTGTCCTTGATGATTTTGTGGAAAAATTTTCAAAAGTGAACTTTCAAAAAACAAGAAAGCTTTAACTATGTTGAACATATAATCCAAGTAAGAGAGAAAAGAAACAAGTGCAGCAGAATGAATAAAAAAGGGAAACAAAATCAAAGGTGAGGGAACGAATTAAAGTCAAGAAAGTGGGAATTTTGAAAGATCATGGAAAAAGAGAAAAACCAAAGAAGGACAATGAATTTCCTCGTTAAATATCATTCTTTTCAATCCCTTCACCCTCCATGTCCCATTTCCCTTCATTTCACTTACAAAGTCTTCTCAAGCTGCTCTGGTCCAGCTCAGACATTTGGAGCTCCACTGGCTCTGTTGAAAGAAGGAAAGATAAAGCAACATCACAATCAATGTGGACACCCTGCTGTTTATTTATACAGTAAATATTTTTTGCTTTAAGGAACAATTTATAAACATGAACAGATTTGAACAATGTGTGAATGCTAACGTGGCCTTTCCCGCATGCGCTGTGTGTGAATTTTCAGGGACTTGCTTCTGCTCATCAAGGCACTTTTAACCTGCCGCTGCTAGGGAGAAGTGTGTAACTCAAATAGTCTTTTTAAACATGATTTTCAGCATTTAAACGAGTGGCAAATTATCGATGATTAACCATAATTGTTTTGCTCCTGGATGAACATCAGACTCCTGGAAAAATAGGAAATACGAGAAATATCTGTGTATTAGACTGAGAGGTGTTTAGTTCCGTTCATTTCCTGTTAATAGAAGCGAGCTGTGGGTACACACAAAAATACACACACACACACAAAAACACACACACACACACACACACACACACACACACACAAAAACACACACACACAAAAACACACACACACACACACACACACAAACACACACACAAAAACACACACACACACACACACACACACACACACACACACACACACATACCTTACCTTCAAGCAATAAATGCAAAAATCAAGTATAATTTATCTTGCCCGGTCCCACTGGAAACAGGAAAAAGGAAACAAAGAAAATGTATTTATCCCAGCCCTCACAGCTCCAAAATCTCGTTTGGTCTTTTCCTCTCTGAAGCAGGTTCTAATCAAGGATTTGCCTGTACTTGGCTCCATTCAATGTTCCCTCTGTCCTTACAAGTCTCCCAGTCCCTGCCACTGAAAAGCATTCCCACAGCATGATGCTGCCACCACCGTGTTTCACAGTAGGGATGGTGTCAGATGGGTGATGAGCTGTGCTCTGTTTCCGCCAGAAATAGCACTTTGCATTCAGGCCGAAGAGTTCAATTGTCGTCTCATCAGACCACAGAATATGTTGCCTCACTCACAGAGTCTTTCTCGTATCTTTTTGCAAATTCCAGGCATGCTGTCATGTGCCTTTTTCTCAGGAGTGGCTTTGTCTGGCTTCACAAATCCAGCCATAAAGCCTAGATTTGTGAAGTGCTGCAGACTCTTATCCTTCCAGCAGGTTCTCCCATCTCAGCCAAGGAACTCTCGTTCTGTCACAGTGGTCATTGGGTTATTGTTCACCTTCCTTGACCAAGGTGCTTCTTGCCCGGTTGCTCAGTTTGGTCGGACAGAACTTTCAACATTCTAGAAATTGCTTGATACCCTTCCTCCGATCTACGCCTCCTCACAATTCTATCTCAGAGTTATACGGACAGTTCCTTGGACTTTATGGTAGTTTCTTCTCTGACATGCACTGTCAACTGCAGGACCTTGAAAAGAAAGGTGTGTTTCTTTCTAATATCATTTCCAATCAATTGAGCTCCATTAGCTCTGTTTGAAACGTGCCATGTTTGTTTTTTAATTTAACATTTTTTTGTCAATGCACTAATTGTATTTTACTAGGGCATTGCCCGTACTATGTCTATATCTAAAATTATATCCCCCCCCTCTATTTACATGAAATGGTTTGGTCCAAAGCGAACGGCTTGCGAGTACGGTGACAATCCCCCCCCTCTATTTACATGCAATGGTTTGGTCCAAAGCGAACGGCTTCCGGAGTTTGGTAAAGAAATCGCCATCGCGTGCACAAACGCGCAGGAAAGCGAATGAATCGCAAATTCGGTTTTATTAGTTTTAAAACATAGTTTAACGCCAACATAGTTTGCAAACGTGAAATAAATGAATACGCTCTCAAATGTGCCATCCGAGGCAGAGTGTGTCCGCCACGTTCGGCACACGCGATAGCTCGCTGCTCTCTGATTGGTTGAATCGTTTTTTGGACATAGCTCGGTAAGTAATTGTCCGATTAATATGAAACCTTGAAAAGGCACATCCTCGGGTCCCCAGCAATATACCTGGCAAGTGAAAAGTATATCGGACCCGTGGTTGTCGAGAAACAGCGGTCACAGACAGACAAACGTACAAACGTACAGACAGAGATTACTGGAATTATTATAGATAGATAAACTTTTATCTTGTAAGCAATCTTTGATTGAAAATTATGAATATGTATGCATGTGCAATTCAGCCATTCTCTGCCAGACATGCTTTCGACAAACCATTTTGATTGATTGATTGAATTGGCCATAGTGGAATCCAATTAAGTTGAACATCCATCTTGAGGATGATCAAAGGAAATTGGATGCACCTCAGCTCAATTTGGAGTGTCATAGGAAAAGTATTGAATACCTGTTGACTCAAGACATTACAGCTTTTCATTTTTAATTATTTTGTAAAAGGAAATTCTAAAAAAATTAATTCCACATTACGGGGTATTACGTGTAGATCAGTGACCAAAAAAATCTACATTTTATCCATTTTAAATTCAGGCCATAACACAACAAAATGTGAAAATAGTCAAGGGGTGTGAATACTTTCTGAAGGTACTGTACGATATCCTTTAAGGTGCCCCAAACACCGCTAAGGTGCCCCAACAGATTATGTCCTTTTGAAAGTTGTGTATGAGAGGAAGACAATGATCTTTGTCATTTATATACTTTTCACTTTTCTATTATCCTTCCTGGTTCTCTCGCATCTCATTTTCCCCAAATAATTATTCCCCTTACAAAATAGCACATTTTTGTCACTCACTCCTTATATTCTTCAGAAAGTTCTCATGGAGTTCAATTAATGAGCCCAGATTCTTCTCCTCCTTGGAGAAGTCCAACACTGTGGGTTGTGCCATCTTCAGAGATTTAAAATGTGACACCGACTCGAGCCTTGGTATGAAAAAGAAAAAACTTCAGGAAGGTCAGGGGGTCATTGGAGGAGAAAAAGGTTTGTAAAATGATATTATAAAAGCCTCAAATATGGAAGATATCGATAAAAGTGTGGTTGGAATAGAATGATAGATGGAATTTATATTTGCGCCAATCTTTCGATGAGAATCTATAATTCAGCGAAGATATGAAAAGGAGAATGTTTAAAACAAATGGACTTGATAAACTTTTATTTTCTTCATGTTCTCTCATATAATATGGATTCAGGTTACATTATATAACAAGGATCATCAAATGAGAACGAGTTGCGACATTTTTGGGAATTACATATTTTTGGAAGAAGTAGACAACAAAATATATCTGGAGATGAATGAAAATGAATGATGGTTATGAAGAAGGAACAGAGATGAGGAAAAAAGCATGATGATGTGTCAAACAATGTGATGGACACCATCACAGTCTCACCTTTTTATGACATCCTTATAACCCTGAAAAGGAAGAAAACAGTGAATTACCTCACGACTTCTTCGTTAATGAATGCCCTCTTCATAAATGTAAATAATGCACACTGTTGAATTTGCAAATTTAAGCGTGAAATTAATTTTCATTTTACAGGCTGTATAATGTACCCCCTTGAAGATAACAACACAACAAGTACAGATACATTCAAAGTACACCGCCCCCATTCCAAATAAATATATATCCTCCAGCGCGGCATTGCCGGGGCACCTCCGGCGCATGGCAATACCGCCGGGCAGCTCAGAGAGACTGTATTGGGAGGGAGAGGTGTACAATAACTGATTGATTAATTGCGTAACTAAAATCAATAAAGGGTATTCATACAATATTATCTTAATCAATTGGCTAATAGCATAAGTAATCCACCAGTGCTTGATCCGAAGCTGTAAATTTTTAAAAAATCAATTCCATAAGTCATTCATTCAATAAGTCATGATTAATCATGAAATAAAAAATATCGTTTTTAGCCACATCACTTGGTCACTGTCGTGTCAAAATATCAGCTTGCTAGCTCAAAAGGTGCAAAGATGAGAAAGCAAATATATAAATGATAAATAATGAAAATAAATAAATAATAATCATAAAATAATTAAATAATTAATCAATTGGCTAATATAATACCTAAACCACCACCGTTTTATCCGAATGTATAACTTTTAAAAAACTTAAGTAATCAAGTCATTAATCGGACAAATTCAATAATTAATCGATGAATTGCTTAATAAATCAAAAATATCCTTTGTAGCCCATCACTTGGTCACTGTCGTGTCCAAATTTCAGCTTCCTAGCTCAAAGGACCTCAGAGATATCGCTCGGCAACCAAGAAAACAAGAAAGCAAGAAAGCAAGAAACCGGAGTGAAAACCGATGTCTCCCTTAAAGTGTGCGCCATTGCCGGGCACCGAAGGGGGCTCAGCAATGATGTCATGCAGCGCCAGGAGATGGCATAGGAAAGGAGTGGTGAACAACACAGAAATATCTAATTAACCTTCGCTCGTAAAGTGAAAAGTGGGGTTAAGCATTCAGGTGCGTACGTGTGCCATATGTGTGCCACGTGCCACACGTGTGCCATGTCTGCATTAAAAAATTCATTTTCTTGGCAACTGTTGGTGCTATTGACGTGAACTTTTACCGTCGGAGCGCCTCTGACAATTGATTTTTTTGCTGTTAATTATGACGTCATAGGTCACGTGGCATGGACGCCACCTTGGAAAAAAGTTGCACTTCTCTATCTCCGAAACCACTCCATGGAAAAAATTGAAATATGGCTCATTGTCAAGTACTCCCCATGGGGAATAATATATGTTAATGATGATGTCATCGGTGCCTTCATTATGTCGCCTTCATCCATGAAGGGCGACGACCAAAGGAAGACTACCTCGCACTGACGTGGCAGAACAGGCGTCATCGTAATTCAACTTTCAGGCATCAGGAACAGGCGTCATCGAATATTTGTTGAGGTTACTCTTTCAATCACTAAAAGAAAACTTAACCCACACCTTCATGAACATGTAAATCTTCCCCACCCCCAATCAATAAATCTTCCCTCAACACTTACCTTTCAAATTCTTATTAATGCTTTTTTCTTGGTCTTCCCTCACACCAGCAGCCCTATATAAGCATTATACGTGTAACTTACTGTTCTTGCAATCTCCAATAGCGTGACAACTGTCAGTTATCACTGCTGTGGTAAATGTGGAACTATAATCCCGAAACAAGAGTGATAAATGAACCTTCCAGGGTCTGTGTCAAGGACAACATCTCCACATCTGATGGTATATTCATGTTGTGTTATTATGCTTCCTAAAGTACAATGTGCCATTAATTCACTCTCCGAGCAATACCCCAAGTCCTAGCATTCAATCGGTTCTCATGTCCTACAGGTTTATGATTAGTCCATTTTTTTCTCTTCTAAAAAAATTAAATTCAATAAATATTGACAATTAAACATTACCACTTTTGTAAAAGGTGAAGAAGAATGCCTACCTGTAAAAATGAAATAGTCTCAAGATCCTGGAGTGCTGCTTTCAATGTGGAAATTGTTTCATGGAGAGAGTTCAACTGCTCCTTCACCTTGTCCATCTGCTTCTGAAGGAGAAAAATCTTCTCATTTTGCCTTTTGATCACCCCACTCTTCATCAGATCCACGGATTTATCCACATATTGGTACAACGCCAATCGCTTTTCCTCCATCCTGTCCACAGTCCCTTTGCCTGAATGCTGGAATAAATCAATCATTGTGCGATTGGAGTTAAAAGTCAAGAATAAACCATCAGAAAAAAGGTTAAAACTAAAGAGAACTAAGAATTACGACTGAAGAAGGATTAGGACATATTGCACGAGTGCATTTAAAAGGACATAATGTATTGGACAGGACCCTTATCCACAACACTTATTGGGGTGAGTTGATGGGTTGATGGAAAATTTCAGCATTTACCCAACCGAGATGAGGGAGATTTTAACTAGTTCGCATGTGATGGACAGAATTAGGCAGAAAAGGTATAAATCTTTAAAAGTGAAAGAAATAAAATAAAATTTCAGATTTCCTGATCACAAAAAAACACCAACACTTGTTCAGATGTGGACAGAGTTTGTTTCCAGGGAATTGCACAGAGGTGGGCAGTAATATTACAGGATACCTGCCTCCCTCCACTCTTTTCTCTGGCTTGTGAAATAATCTTCATGAAAAAGTTCAATCCCGCTCTACCCTCCACGGCGAGATGTTGGCATCCCACTACCCTCTCCCGTCATCCTGAACCATCCAAACCTGCAATATTTTACCACTTTCACTATTTTCACCACTTTTCACCACCACTCCCCACTTCCCTAAACCAATCGTCTTGCAGGTTAATGCGTTCTTCACATCTTGTTATTATTTCTTTTTTGCCCATTAATTAATTCCCTAACCTTTTCATATTCCACCTTTTGCCCCACTGCCCCACCGTCAATACATTTCCTTTTTTCACTCTGTATCTTGCCCTTCCATGAGCTGACTCTTGTATCCAAAAAAGCATTTTAACAATAACTTGAAAGCATTTTAAGGAGACAACTTTCAAAAAAAAAGTCTGTTCAGTTAGATTTAGAAGTAAATCTCACATTAATGGTCATGGATTGACATTGTTTTGGGTCAGGTGGTTGGTGGCTAGTGTGTGTAGATGGCCAGAGGTGGCCTGAGATGGCTGAGATGCAAGTAAGATTGTGCAGTTTGAGCTGTGGTGATGTCACCCATTGGAGAAACAAATATTTTTTCCAGATGTTATTCTCTTTCCTTCAATCACGTCCATTCCTTGGTATTTCATACCTGTGTTTGTTCAACCTGCCGCTTCAGCTGATGGAGTTGGGATTCAAGGTGCTGCTTTGACTTTGATAGTTCAGGACACTTTGCATTCAAAACGCCCTGCACAGAATAAATAAGTCCAGGTAAAGGGAATTGTGCTTCTGTATGTGGAAACGATAAGGCACAAACTGCACAAAATGATTTTAAAATGTATTTGCAAAAAAGTGGAGACAAGACATTTGTCGATTCCAAATTAAATATGAACTCTTCTTTATTTATACAACTGTATGAGAAGAGAGCTCATCAACATTATTATCATGGTGAATAATTGATAGTTAAAGGAAGCAGAGGTGGACAATAAAGGGGCGCCCCACATCTGGCAAATAAAATACATTTACTTCTTCATGCAGCTGAATGAATGAAATTGGCACCCTTCATATGAACTTTTCAGGAGCATTACTTGGTTCCTCCTCAGAACATAAGGGTAGACCAGCATGCACATGAGATTTTTTGAATGTCCCTTCTTTTCTATACTTTGGCATTTTCTACAAGCTAGAAAATGTCACATCTTTTCTATACTTTGCCACGTGGCACATGCCATATCAAGAGGCCTTTTCCATACCCCTGGCATTTTTCCCAAGAATTACCACCAGAGTCAAAAAATTGATATGTCCAACATTTTGGGGATCGCCCCCATGAGCCAAGCAAAAATAGGACAACGGGTTCTGAAGCTCACCTGGATCAGGAGCAACAGTCACTCAAACCTCCCACAGACCACGATATTTTTTAATGCGGTGAACAAACTATTGTACATCATGAGTGATGATGGTTGTGATCAAATTTCATTGAAATTGTGTGTGTCGTTTCAGAGAAGAGAGCGAATTCGTATTTGGGGGGTTTGGGGGCGGTCAACCCTCACAACCCTCACAACCCCCTCCACTGTAAACCCCCTTCATGTGCTCAGATTTTTATTCAGTCAATACACCTTCATTAGGCATCAGATATGAAGTTTGTGGCCAAGTTTCATCAACATCGTATGTGTAGTTTCAGAAAAGAGAGCAAATACCAATTTTGGGTGGGGCCCCACAGACCACCTTAGACCTTGAGTTTTTTATGCCATGAACAAACATTGGTACATCACGGGTGATGAAGGTTGTGGGCATGTTTCATCAAAACCGTGTGTGTAGTTTCGGTAAGCGAACTTCCATTTCGAGCAAAATCACGTCAACCATTATCGATATAGATGGAAAGTCTTTTGTCTTTTCAAAGAACCTCACGACGGATCATCATTTTGGATTCTGTGTCATTCAACTTTGCAAATGATTTTGCTTCGCCATTAGAAATGGTAATAAGGTGTGAATCTGAAACAAATCGTCAAGATACATGTCGATATAACATGGCTTGGACATATTTTAGATAAATCAATACAAAGTAGCATCCTGTTCTACTTGTCAAGCTCACTAACTGCTGCATACAAGAAAGCCATCATACCTGGCTTCTGGACTTCCAGCACTTGCACAAATGACTCCACATTATATAGTACAGTACTGTATCCTGCGGACAGGCAGATACAGCAGCTGCATTACTGTCTCACGATCAGGAATTGTTGGACAAACAAAATGGATCACACCTTGCATACCTGGCAAATCTCTCAGTCTCACACCAGAAGGACCATTACATAAACCCCCATATTTCCATGTTCAACCACTGAGTGTCCAAGAGATTCAGTGTCTAACTTCTGACATCTCTTCGGTTGAACATGTTACAAAGTTGGTTTGCAAAAGCAACCACAGATCGGGCATCCTCCATCGTGTAAAGTCATTCCTTGATGGATTTGAGCAGTGAGTCTGGATTTTGCGAGTTTCACAAGAAGTGAGTTCGTGGCAGAACCCTGTGGGGGGTTGAAGGGTGAGGAGACAGACCATTGAAAGAGGAGAGGGTGAAATGCCAACAAGGACACAGGAGAACATAGAGAGCCAACCAAGCTGTCAGAGATGCAGGAGTAACAGGCCCAGGGATGCCGCATTGCTGAAGGAGATTGCACTGCTTTTGTTTATTTAACATGTTTATCCAATTAACATGTTTATCCATGGATTCAAGTTGAAAAGGTGTGAAATAGGGACATGAGCCCAGAAGGAAAGCAATACTCCATTGGGCTGCAGCTGCAAGCCTCGTGGGTTGTTAAAAATTATAATTTGTCTTTGTATGATGGAGAATTCCCAATGAGGCAATGGCTTTCCAAGCCAACTCAGATATTTAGTTGGTCCAGTAGGGATTGTGGCTAATGGAGATGTTAACACGTTTGAAGACCTGAATTGCAAGTGTTGCTTAAATGGAATGGATTGAATGTTTTTCCAGTTTGTCGTTTTAAAGAGACAAAGTGAGACGCCAGGGTTTACAATTCCAAGTGCTGCTCAAGCTTCTGCTTTTTTCAAACATGTTCAGAGAGGGAAGAGGCTGATGCCTGCCTTTTTGGAGGATGAGTGGTGCTGCAGAAAGGGTGGAGTTATAAGCAAAATTTTAACCTGAGACTGGTTTGGGGCCACAGATTTTCAAATGGGAGTGGATCCCATTGAGACTCAGGCATGACTATGAAAGTGGAGGAGAGGAAGACACAATACCAGATTTGGATAAATGCTTGAGCCATGTCCAGGAGATACAGAATTGATCTCTTTTCTAAAATTCAGAGCCTCAATCCATTGTTGGAAGAGCAGCAGATGGAGGGCCAGGGAGGTTGAATGGGGTTAGAAACCAAACTGATGGTTTGAGATCAGGCCATGAGAGAAAAGGAAGGTTTTGATTTCAACTGCAATGTTGGATTATTAAGGCCCTTTCTGTCAATGTGAAAACCTGTCTGTGCTCATTTGTAGACTGGTGTCCTTGTCAATTTCAGTGCACATTTCAAACAGCCATTTTGTTTATGGAGAACAATTCAACTTTGGTTTCCAGTTACATCATAGTTTGTTGAAGGAGTTTCCATGATTAATATGCTGGTCCTCTTTGAACAGAATATTAAAATGAGATCATTAAAAAAACTCAAAATAATTTGTTGCTTCATCCTTTCGAGCAGTCGAGTAATTTGTTAAAGTCTGATTGTCGTGTCATCATAAATATTATTGAAGATCTTTGAAACCATGAGAAGACGACCATTGGCCGAGACTCAGTATGAATGTGAACATTGTGACGCAAACAAGTAAAAGCTCAAGAAAAGAAACACCAGTAATGGATAATACCAGGCCTGAACATTACCTCTTGTTGGTAATTGCTGTAACTGGAAGTGTTTTTTTAAAATCCTTTTATATGAAGTTTAACAACACCCTGGGTGTTGGCTTAGCGGTTCGGGTGCCGGCTTGGGATCCTGGGATCCTGGGTTTGAATCCCGGTCATTGCTGAATTAACACCAGGGGGGCTGACTCAGCCTGTCATCCTACTGAGGTCGGCAAATTGAGTACCAGTTTAGTAGTAATTCCCTGTGGGTTGGAAGAGGTGACTTACAGGGTTGGCGGCAGGAAGGGCATCCGGACATAAAATATTGCTGAACAATGGGGAACACGGTGCCCGAAAAAGGCCAAGCCCTGCTCTGCGGGGAAAAAAGGCCTCTAAAGGGGGTGCCATATGAAGTTTAACAACAACAGGTTGTTTTGTGTGGTTTTCATGAATATACCTGGGATGGTAAAGTGGTCTAAACCTGCATCTTTTATTAACACACACTTCCCTTAATTCAACATCTCAAAATGCTGTTCACACACATTATTCTTGAGCATCGCTTGACATTTCATCTCCAAGCTTTTTCAGAGATTTGGATCTATATCCTTAGGGCCAGGGCCATGAACAATCTCAGCATAAAATTGTTAATTTGGTGAGCTCTCAAGCCTACCTTTTTACCTGTAAAATCAATAACCACCTTTTCTGTCAGTTGTTCAATTTAAAAGACTTGTTTTGATACTTCGCTCATTCTACAACCACTTGATCTCCAGCAGTGTCGGGGAAAGTATCATAAGGAGGTAGTCTCTCTATAACATAACCTCCACTTGTGAGGAATGTTCTGAGTTATGAGACATTTTCATGATTACAGAACTTGAAATTTATCAATATCTTATATCTTTTGGCACTTTGTTCTTTCAACTTCCTTTGAGAATGGATTTTATATTCTTGGAGATAAATTCAAATGGATAAAATTTACATGAACAAATAAACTTTTCATATATTTACTTGCCTTGAATTCATCATGAACAAGCTCCACAGGAACAACTTTATGGTTCGTATGTTGGCCAACCAGGCACATCACACACATCAAGCTTTCATCATCCTTGCAGTAGAGTAGTATTGGCTTGCCATGCTCGGTGCATCTTCGCTCCTCCACGTTTACTCCTGGCACCAACTTCATCTTCTCCACGTTTACTCCTGGCACCAACTTCATCTTCTCCACGTTTACTCCTGGCACCAACTTCGTCTTCTCTGCGTTTACTCCTGGCACCAACTTTATCTTCTCCACGTTTACTCCTGGCACCAACTTCATCTGCTCTACCAATTTGGCAAGGGCCACATTCTTTTGACATTCTGGTTTTATCGGAAATACTTTACGGCAGTTCGGACAATCACAGACTGTGGCCTCTTCCCTGCTTTCCCAGTGTTGCTCGATGCAGACTTTACAAAATGAGTGGCCACATGGAAGAGTAATTGGCTCCTCGTACAGTTCAAGGCACACAATGCATTGAAGTTCATCTGCACAAACTCCAGTCATCGAAGAAGACGCCATTTTCTTGGATCAGAGAAGGAAGTGGAGCAGAGTTGAAACCTGTAGATCGAGAGGGGTAGTCATAAAAACAAAAGTTTAGAGGTAAGAAACATCAGGTAAATTACTATGGAGCACAACTACCTCAGAAACAAGAGAGTTCATAGAACACGATACCCCACTCAGTGTTAAAGTCTATACAGGAATGCCTTGTCCTTCACGAGGTGGTGAAAATCCCCATGAACCGCAAACTGAGGAGGTAATGGGGAAAATATGGTTTGGGATTCAACTATAAAATTGTCCAAACTGTACCATTAATTAACATGTTTGTGCATTGTTTTTGTGCTGTTTGGATTCAAAAGAAAGTATTATTTTCCTGTATTAAGAACAAAAATAAAATGTATTTTCCTGAGTTATTATTATTATTATTTCTCGAATATAAGACCCGTCGCTTCTCTGACGGAAATACCAATCTTTGCTGAAATGGCGAATCTATGGGGGAAGAAAAAAACCCAAAATATTCCTGGGAGATGGGTCACGTGTTTGCATTTGCAGTTTTGACACGTGTGTCCATGTTCCCATAAAAGAAAAAGGTTTTTCCCGGGAGTTACCCAAATCCAACGTAGTTTGATTTATTGAAATGCGTTAATCCATTCTCAAGTTATAACACAACAAACAAACAAACAAGACAGACGGCTCCTTTTATAATACAGATTTTGCGAGTAGGCTGAGGCTGCTGATTGCATCATTGCTGGGAGCGTGGCTGTGCCCCTGATGAATCGCTCCGATTCCAGTGAGCTGGAACTCATTTTGCAGACCTCAGAATGATGACAGGCCGAGGCAAGTCCCCCCCCCCATCCACCCCTCCCACCCCCTCCCCAATCCACCCCTCCCACCCCACCCCCCAATCCACCCCTCGCAAGCCGCCCCACCCCCCCTAATCCACCCATCCCACCCCGCCCCACCCCGCCCCAATCCACCCCTCCCAACGCGCCCCACCCCCCCATAATCCACCCCTCCCACCCCGCCCCCCCAATCCACCCCTCACAACCCGCCCACCCCCCCCCCCCCTAATCCACCACTCCCACCCCGCCCCATCCCCACCCCTCCCATGTCATGGCCGCACCAGGAGAGCCATTTTTGTGAAATCGAACATCGATTAGTATCGATGACAAAACAGGCAGAACAATGGCAAGCTTGCAAATCAGCGGAGCGATACTTCGATCTCTTAGTTTATCTTTCTATTTAACAAGATGATCTGAAGTGTATGAGTGGCAATGCTCCATGACCCGTCCTTCATT